>NC_060197.1:22780311-22785311 GCF_021184085.1 Oncorhynchus gorbuscha
GCGAGGGGCAGAAGGGAAGAGAGAAGCAGCGAGAGGGTGGAGGAGGAGAGAGAGCGAGAGAGAGACTGTAAATAGCCAGTAATATAACATTTTGAATGTCTACTGTTAATTTCTGATTGTTTATTTCACTTTTGTTTATTATATATTCCACTTGCTTTGGCAATGTAAGCATGTTTCCTATGCCAATAGAGCCCTTTGATTTGAGAGAGAGAGATAGAGTGAGAGAGAATTAGGCCGAGACCTGCTAATTATCAAAATCCAGAAAAAAGCCGATCAAATTCTACAAGCACCTAAAAGGAAGCGATTCTCAAACCTTCCATAACAAAGACATTACCTACAGAGAGATTAAGCAGGAGAATAGTCCCCTAAGCAAGTTGGTCCTGGGGCTTTGTTCACAAACACACCCCACAGAGTCCCAGGACAACAACACAATTAGACCCAACCAAATCATGAGAAAACAAAAAGATAATTACTTGACACATTGGAAAAACATTTTTTTTTTAAACAGAGCAAACTAGAATGTTATTTGGCCCTAAACAGAATACCTAACCACTGTGACTGAATCAAACTTAAGGAAAGCTTTGACTATGTACAGACTCAGTGAGCATAGCCTTGCTATTGAGAAAGGCCGCCGTAGGCAGACCTGGCTCTCAAGAGAAGACAAGCTATGTGCTCACTGTCCACAAAATGAGGTGGAAACTGAGCTGCACTTCCTAACCTCCTGCCCAATGTATGACCATATTAGAAACACATATTTCCCTCAGATTACACAGATCCACAAAGATTTGAAAACAAACCCAATTATGATAAACTCCCATATCTACTGGGTGAAATACCACAGAGTACCATCACAGCAGCAAGATTTGTGAACTGTTGCCACAAGAAAAGGGCAACCAGTGAAGAACAAACACCATTGTAAATACAACCCATATTTATGCTGATTTATTTTCCCTTTTGTACTTGAACTATTTGCACATAATATGACATTTGAAATGTCTTTATTCTTTTGGAACTGTTGTGGGTGTAATGTTTACTGTTAATGTTGTTTATTTCACTTTTGTTCATTATCTACTTCACTTGCTTTGGCAATCTTAACATATCTTTCCCATGCCAATAAAGCCCTTAAAGTTAAATTGAATTAAGAGAGAGAGAGAGAGAGAGAGAGACACAGACACAGACACAGACACAGACACAGACACAGACACAGACACAGACACAGACACAGAGAGAGAGAGTTTTTGTATACTTTTGTATATTATCTACCTCACTTGCTTTGGCAATGTTAACACATGTTTCCCATGCCAATAAAGCCCCTTGAATTGAATTGACAGAGAGCGAGCGAGAGCAAGTGCGTAAGTCTGACTATCAGACAACCAGGAAATAGGAGTGTTGCCTAGGGATGAAAAACAAACAGGACACACACACACAACACCAAAAATCAGGCTAGCCTTTTCCGCTGACTCTCAGGGAGCACACACACACTCTCAGACTCAAACACATTTATACATAATAAAGTACTGTATGCTTACACCTTGGAGCTCCCTCACAAGTTATCACACAATGATCCACACATAAACACACACTGTGAGCTCACTGGGATTGTCTGTGATGTTATTGATGTAGTCTGTCTGTCCGTCTGTCCGTCTGTCCGTCTGTCCGTCTGTCCGTCTGTCCGTCTGTCCTGTCTGTCTGTCTGTCTGTCTGTCTGTCTGTCTGTCTGTCTGTCTGTCTGTCTGTCTGTCTGTCTGTCTGTCTGTCTGTCTGTGTCTCTCTCTCTCTGTCTTTCTCTCTCTCCCTGTGTCTCTGTCTCTTGCTCCCTCTTTCTCTCTCTCCCTCTTTGGTCAGTAGGGGGACTGGGCATGCAAATTTTATCCCTGCATTCATAAAGACTCTAAAAGCAGCAGATCAGGGTCTTTACACTCTAGGTGTGTGTGTGTGTGTGTGTGTGTGTGTGTGTGTGTGTGTGTGTGTGTGTGTGTGTGTGTGTGTGTGTGTGTGTGTGTGTGTGTGTGTGTGTGTGTGTGTGTGTGTGTGTGTGTGTGTGTGTGTGTGTGTGTGTGTGTGTGTGTGTGTGTGTATACTGATTGGGTCTAATTGTTGCCTCGCTGTGTTTGTGGCTCCTCTATTGCATCATTCAACGCACACACACACACACACACACACACACACACACACACACACACACACACACACACACACACACACACACACACACACACACACACACACACACACACACACACACACACACACACACACACACACACACACACACACACACACACACACACAAAGCCTTGGCTTTCCCCATCCTCTGTTGGACGTCCATGCTCTGTTTGTGATTAGGCCCTTGATTCAGAGCTGTTTGTGTGTGTGTGTGTGTGATATGGGCTGTGATGAAACTCTCTGCAACAGCTTGGGGAGGCTGAAGAAATTCGTCTTGGCTCCTAAGACCCTCAGAAATGTCTACAGATGCACCATCGAAAGCATCCCATCGGGCTGTCTCACCGCCTGGTACGGCAATTGCACCGTCTGTCACAGGAACCGGCACAGAGTGTCACAGGAAGGCCAAGAAGATCATTAAGGAACTCAGCCATCTGAGCCGGTTCACCCCGTTACCATCTAGAAGGTGGAGACATTACAGGTGCATCAAAACTGGGACCTGAGAGACTGAAAAACAGCTTCTATCTCCAGGCCATCAGACTGTTAACCAGTCACCACTCGCCGGCCTCCACCCAGTACCCTGCCCTGAACCTTAGTCTGTTACTATCCGGCCTCCACCCAGTACCCTGCCCTGAACCTTAGTCTGTTACTATCCGGCCGGCCTCCACCCAGTACCCTGCCCTGAACTTTAGTCTGTTACTATCCGGCCTCCATCCAGTACCCTGCCCTGAACTTTAGTCTGTTACTATCCGGCCTCCATCCAGTACCCTGCCCTGAACTTTAGTCTGTTACTCGCCGGCCTCCACCCAGTACCCTGCCCTGAACTTTAGTCTGTTACTCGCCGGCCTCCATCCAGTACCCTGCCCTGAACTTTAGTCTGTTACTATCCGGCCTCCGACCAGTACCCTGCCCTGAACTTTAGTCTGTTACTATCCGGCCTCCATCCAGTACCCTGCCCTGAACTTTAGTCTGTTACTATCCGGCCTCCATCCAGTACCCTGCCCTGAACTTTAGTCTGTTACTCGCCGGCCTCCACCCAGTACCCTGCCCTGAACTTTAGTCTGTTATTCGCCGGCCTCCACCCAGTACCCTGCCCTGAACTTTAGTCTGTTACTATCCGGCCTCCGCTCAGTACCATGCCCTGAACTTTAGTCTGTTACTATCCGGCCTCCACCCAGTACCCTGCCCTGAACCTTAGTCTGTTACTATCCGGTCTCCACCCAGTACCCTGCCCTGAACTTTAGTCTGTTACTATCCGGCCTCCACCCAGTACCCTGCCCTGAACCTTAGTCTGTTACTATCCGGCCTCCATCCAGTACCCTGCCCTGAACTTTAGTCTGTTACTATCCGGCCTCCACCCAGTACCCTGCCCTGAACTTTAGTCTGTTACTATCCGGCCTCCATCCAGTACCCTGCCCTGAACTTTAGTCTGTTACTATCCGGCCTCCACCCAGTACCCTGCCCTGAACTTTAGTCTGTTACTCGCCGGCCTCCACCCAGTACCCTGCCCTGAACTTTAGTCTGTTACTAGCCGGCCTCCGCCCAGTACCCTGCCCTGAACTTTAGTCTGTTACTAGCCGGCCTCCGCCCAGTACCCTGCCCTGAACTTTAGTCTGTTACTAGCCGGCCTCCGCCCAGTACCCTGCCCTGAACTTTAGTCTGTTACTCGCCGGCCTCCACCCAGTACCCTGCCCTGAACTTTAGTCTGTTACTAGCCGGCCTCCGCCCAGTACCCTGCCCTGAACTTTAGTCTGTTACTAGCCGGCCTCCGCCCAGTACCCTGCCCTGAACTTTAGTCTGTTACTCGCCGGCCTCCGCCCAGTACCCTGCCCTGAACTTTAGTCTGTTACTAGCCGGCCTCCGCCCAGTACCCTGCCCTGAACTTTAGTCTGTTACTAGCCGGCCTCCGCCCAGTACCCTGCCCTGAACTTTAGTCTGTTGCCCTACATATGTAGTCATTGAACACACGTTAATAATGTTTACATACTGTTTTACCCAGTTTATATGTATATACTGTTCTAGTAATGCCTCATCCTATATAATGTATTATATAATGTATTCAAGGCTCATCCTATATAATGTATTATATAATGTATTCAAGGCTCATCCTATATAATGTATTATATAATGTATTCAAGGCTCATCCTATATAATGTATTATATAATGTATTCAAGGCTCATCCTATATAATGTATTATATAATGTATTCAAGGCTCATCCTATATAATGTATTATATAATGTATTCAAGGCTCATCCTATATGACTACTGCTGTACACACCTGTTCTCTTCGTATACTATCCATACTGTCTATACACACCATTTTCTATATATATGTTTATAATCTGGTGTCTGACGTTGCTCACTCTAATCATTTTTCTGGATTATTATTGTGTTGTATTGGTATTATAGCTGCACTGTAGGAGCCGGAAACACAAGCATTTCGCTGCACCTGCGATAACGTCTTCAAGTCCGTGTACGCCACCGGTAAACTTCCACGCAATTGGGGAGGAGGCTGAGAATGGAGAGAATGTACACAGAGAATAATTGACGTGGCGAATGGATGAAAGAAGGGGAGAAATAGGGAAGGAAGAGAGACGTGTGTGTGGCGTTGTCTGCGTGCTAGCGAGCCTGAGTTGTGTATGTCTGTGTGCGCACTTACTTGTGTGTGTGTGTGTGTCTCCAGTGTGAGCTCTCTGTGGCCTATACAAATGGAAGAGCTCTATATTATTTATGTGTAGATAGAAATGGATGGGGAGCTATTTTATTTATTTATTTGATATTATTTATTTATTAACAAAGACACTGTGTTTATTTATAGATCATAGACCTGCTGCT
>NC_060197.1:22790311-22797811 GCF_021184085.1 Oncorhynchus gorbuscha
TCTGTGTATGTCTCTCTTTCTCTCTGTGTGTGTGTCTCTCTCTGTCTCTCTCTCTTGAATACAGAGGTGAGAGTATGCGTGTGTTGGGGGGAGGAGGGTGTGGAGAGGATCTGGTCTTAATGTGTATTCAGATATCCGCTGTAGCATGTCTGATTTCTCTTGGCTTGAGAGAGTGTGTGTGTTTCCGTGTGTGTGTGCGTTACCTCAACGAGATCTTGTTTTTGAAGAACTCTAGTGTGACTCAGTGCCTATGTAGTCACTCTATCCAGTCACTGTCAAACACACAATGATATGTTGTCTCACACACCGCCCCGATATAGAAGTCGAGGTCAATTGTACTCAACACTGTGACGCGTCCTCAGACGCTGGTTCTACTTACAAAAACAACAGCGCCCACCGTGATCCACTGGACCGGACTCTGACCATCGTCTTTACTGCCAGTGCCTGGTACTTTTAATGTGGTAGATACGGTGTTTTTTTCTCTCTCCCCGCGTTCGTTATAAAACCACGAGTCTCGACTCTGGTCAACCACGTATCAGTCAGTGTGGCATTGTGGGTACTATCTCATTGCTGGTGTTTGGCATATTTACAATTGTTCTCCCTATCTTCCTCTCTTGTTCTGTCACTTTTCTTCTTTTTTTGGGGGGTTTTTTCTCCGTCCTCTCCGTTTTCTGTCTTCTCTCACTCCTCCCTCTTAATCCTCCTTATCCCCTCTTTTGCTATCTTTCTCCCTCTCTCCCCACCCCAGCTTCTCTCTTCTCCTCTCCACCCTCTCTGTGCTTGTCCTTCTGTGTGGGGTTCAGTGGGACATCTTTTTCTCCCCCCTCCCCCGGGAACTTCTAGAAGCGGGAGTCAAAAGGGATCGATGTTAAGAGATAGTGGGAGGGTGAAGATGAGAAGAAAGAGAGGGAGAGATGGTGTGGACCGATGAGTAAGATGGGCTAATCTCCCTATGGAAGTCGCACAAAAGAGCTGACATCAATCAAGACATCTTAGTAGACGAGAGATGCGCCTGACTTCAAATGAACGCTCCCTTGGTGGCGAGGCATCACAAACACACACACACACACACACACACACACACACACACACACACACACACACACACACACACACACACACACACACACACACACACACACACACACACACACACACACACACACACACACACACACACACACACACACACAAACACCCCTCTTATCTCTTCTCTGCTCACACGTGTCATATGCAGGGTTGTTTTCGCCACTGTTACTGACTCCTACGTAAGCCATAGCTAGCCTTGCACAACACACAGACAAACGCACACAGCTCATTCGTAGACATTTAGACTATCGTTTTGTAGACCAGAGGCTGTAGTCGTTTGTTTTCAGCAGAGCCACTCCTCTGCGTGTCACTTCAAATCCAAAGTTCTCTCACTCTTTCGCGCTCTATCTCTCTACATACCCCCCCCCCCCCCTCTCTCTCTCTCTTTTTCTCCCTCGCTCCAAGACAAACATCAGTTCAGCCAGACTGGAGCGCCTCTCCCCTTCCAGGTCTAGAATTCCAGGTCTACCCTGGAGCCAGAGAATTTTTAAACCTCCTCTCTCTCGCTCTCTCTCTCTCTCTCTCTCTCTCTCTCTCTCTCTCTCTCTCTCTCTCTCTCTCTCTTTCTTTCACTCTCACCCCCTCTGCCCCATATCTCTCTCTTTATTTCTCCCTCCCTTTCTCTCTCGCTCTCTCCCTCGTCCATGTGCGTCAGGCTCTTTTCTAGACAGGCCAACGGCAACAGTAGGCTACATACACAACTCAATATATCGTAGTCTCTCTCATTCTCTCTCTTCGTCCCTCTCAGCCTCCCAGCTGAATAGAGACTCACCCACATCTGTTTGAGAAGAGGTGGCAGAGAAAGGGGGAATGAGCAGAGAGGAGAGATGATAGAGGGAGGAGGGAGAGGGGAGCGGAGGTAGAGGAGTGTTGACTGTATTTTTCCAGACATGTTGCCGATGCTGAGAGATGGTGTGTGTGTGTGTGTGTGTGTGTGTGTGTGTGTGTGTGTGTGTGTGTGTGTGTGTGTGTGTGTGTGTGTGTGTGTGTGTGTGTGTGTGTGTGTGTGTGTGTGTGTGTGTGTGTGTGTGTGTGTGTGTGTGTGTGTGTGTGTGTGGTGAAAGTGGATCGCCGGCGGTTTATTCCTCTCCCTTCTCACGCAGTCCCTCACTTCCTCCCAACCTTCCTCAATCACTCCCCTCCTTTTCTCTTTCCTCGAGCCCAGCTTTTCTTTTCTCTCTTTCGCACACACACACACACACACACACACACACACACACACACACACACACACACACACACACACACACACACACACACACACACACACACACACACACACACACACACACACACACACACACACACACACACACACACACACACTTGCCAACATAAGGAGCTGATCAACAGCAGAAAAATTACATCATTTCGTTAACCTGTGTGTGTGTGTGTGTGTGTGTGTGTGTGTGTGTGTGTGTGTGTGTGTGTGTGTGTGTGTGTGTGTGTGTGTGTGTGTGTGTGTGTGTGTGTGTGTGTGTGTGTGTGTGTGTGTGTGTGTGTGTGTGTGTGTGTGCGCACCAACATGCTCCACACAGCACACCCTCTACCAAGTTGCCGTTAAGCATCATACATCCCTCACCCTAACCATTTGAAGGTAAGAACAAATCACAAAACTGCCCTGAGACCGCTGTAAATTCACCTGTAAATCCACCCTGTCCATCAGACCAAACTGATCCTAGATCAGCACCACCACCCTGTCCCTGTCCATAATTCATTATGTTCTGAAAGACCAAACTGATCCTAGATCAGCATCACCACCCTGAGAAGCTTGATACACACGGCACCTGATCTACAAGTCAGATGGTGTCTTATTGGTCATGTACACGTGGTTAGCAGATGGTTATTGCGAGTGTGGCGAAGTGCTTGTCCAAACAAGAATACGATTAGATCCATATGACGTTCAGATCAGGGAGTCCTGCACTGTATGCTGGCTCCCTGTGTGGGGTTTATGTCTCGTGTCTGTGTCCTAGTTTCCTATAAAGATGGCTGAGGAACAGCCACAGACGCACAGTCTAGCCCGCTCCACATGCCTGAGTTGTCACCCAGAGGGGGGAGAGAGAGAGGGAGAGGGGGGAGAGGGAGAGAGAGAGAGAGGAGAGGGAGAGAGGGGGGGAGAGGGAGAGAGAGAAGGAAAGGGAGAGAGGGGAGAGAGAGAAATCACACACAGCCAGGCAGGAGAGGGGAGGAGCTCAAATGCAAAGCACATACAGACAGGCACAATGCAGGAGAATGGTGGAGTCACATTAACCCCTCTCCTCATGTCCACTTTTGCATATAATTTTCCCATCCACTTTACATGTTCTCTCTCTCTCTCTCTCTGTCTCTGTCTCTGTCTCTGTCTCTGTCTCTCTCTGTCTCTCTCTGTCTCACTCTCTCTCTCTCTCTCTCTCTCTCTCTCTCTCTCTCTCTCTCTCTCTCTCTCTCTCTCTCTCTCTCTCTCTCTCTCTCTCTCTCTCTCTCTCCCTCTCAATTCAATTCAAGGGGCTTTATTGGCATGGGAAACATGTGTTAACATTGCCAAAGCAAGTGAGGTAGATAAACAATAAACAATAAAAATTAACAGTAAACATTACACATACAGAAATTTCAAAACAATAAAGACATTACAAATGTCATATTATACATATATATATATATATATATATATATATATATATATATATATATATATATATATATATACAGTGTTGTAACAATGTACAAATGGTTAAAAAACACAAGGGAAAATAAATAAGCATAAATATGGGTTGTATTTACAGTGGTGTTTGTTCTTCACTGGTTGCCCTTTTCTTGTGGCAACAGGTCACAAATCTTGCTGCTGTGATGGCACACTGGAATTTCCCCCAGTAGATATGGGAGTGTATCAAAATTGGATTTGTTTTTGAATTCTTTGAATCTGTGTAATCTGAGGGAAATATGTATCTCTAATATGGTCATACGTTGGACAGGAGGTTAGGAAGTGCAGCTCAGTTTCCACCTCATTTTGTGGGCAGTGAGCACATAGCCTGTCTTCTCTTGAGAGCCAGGTCTGTCTACGGCGGCCTTTCTCAATAGCAAGGCTATGCTCACTAAGTATGTACATAGTCAAAGCTTTCCTTAAGTTTGGGTCAGTCACGGTGGACAGGTATTCTGCCACTGTGTACTCTCTGTTTAGGGCCAAATAGCATTATAGTTTGCTCTGTTTTTTTGTTAATTCTTTCCAATGTGTCAAGTAATTATCTTTTTGTTTTCTCATGATTTGGTTGGGTCTAATTGTGCTGCTGTCCTGGGGCTCTGTGGGGTGTGTTTGTGTTTGTGCACAGAGCCCCAGGACCAGCTTGCTTAGGGGACTCTTCTCCAGGTTCATCTCTCTGTAGGTGATGGCTTTGTTATGGAAGGTTTGGGAATCGCTTCCTTTTAGGTGGTTGTAGAATTTAACAGCTCTGTTCTGGATTTGGATAATTAGTGGGTATCGGCCTAATTCTGCTCTGTATGCATTATTTGGTGTTCTACGTTGTACACAGAGGATATTTTTGCAGAATTCTGTATGCAGAGTATCAATTTGGTGTTTGTCCCATTTTGTGAAGTCTTGGTTGGTGAGCGGACCCCAGACCTCACAACCGTAAAGGGCAATGGGATCTATGACTGATTCAAGTATTTTTAGCCAGATCCTGATTGGTATGTTGAAATTTATGTTCCTTTTGATGGCATAGAATGCCCTTCTTGCCTTGTCTCTCAGATCGTTCACAGCTTTGTGGAAGTTACCTGTGGCGCTGATGTTTAGGCCAAGGTATGTATAGTTTTGCGTGCGCTAGGGCAACAGTGTCTAGATGGAAATTTTTATTTGTGGTCCTGGCTACTGGAGCTTTTTTGGAACACCATTATTTTGGTCTTACTGAGATTTACTGTCAGGGCCCAGGTCTGACAGAATCTGTGCAGAAGATCTAGGTGCTGCTGTAGGCCCTCTTTGGTTGGTGACAGAAGCACCAGATCATCAACAAACAGTAGACATTTGACTTCAGATTCTAGCAGGGTGAGGCCAGATGCTGCAGACTTTTCTAGTGCCTGCGCCAATTCGTTGATATATATGTTGAAGAGGGTGGGGCTTAAGCTGCATCCCTGTCTCACCCCACGACCCCGTGTGAGGAAATTTGTGTGTTTTTTGCCAATTTTAACCACACTCTTGTTGTTTGTGTTCATGGATTTTATAATGTCCTATGTTTTACCCCCAACACCACTTTCCATCAATTTGTATAGCAGACCCTCATGCCAAATTGAGTCAAATTGAGTTTTTGAAATCAACAAAGCATGAGAAGACTTTGCCTTTGTTATGGTTTGTTTGGTTGTCAATTAGGGTGTGCAGGCCAGTCCTCTTCTGGCTGTGCCGGGTGGAGATTATAACAGAACATGGCCAAGATGTTCAAATGTTCATAAATGACCAGCATGGTCGAATAATAGTAAGGCAGAACAGTTGAAACTGGAGCAGCAGCATGGCCAGGTGGACTGGGGACAGCAAGGAGTCATCATGTCAGGTAGTCCTGGGGCATGGTCCTAGGGCTCAGGTCAGTTGAAACTGGAGCAGCAGCATGGCCATGTGGACTGGGGACAGCAAGGAGTCATCATGTCAGGTAGTCCTGGGGCATGGTCCTAGGGCTCAGGTCCTCCGAGAGAGAGAAAGAAAGAAGGAGAGAATTAGAGAACGCACACTTAGATTCACACAGGACACCGAATAGGACAGGGGAAGTACTCCAGATATAACAAACTGACCCTAGCCCCCCGACACAAACTACTGCAGCATAAATACTGGAGGCTGAGACAGGAGGGGTTAGGAGACACTGTGGCCCCATCCGAGGACATCCCCGGACAGGGCCAAACAGGAAGGATATAACCCCACCCACTTTGCCAAAGCACAGCCCCCACACCACTAGAGGGATATCTTCAACCACCAACTTACCATCCTGAGACAAGGCTGAGTATAGCCCACAAAGATCTCCGCCACGGCACATCCCAAGGCGGGGTGCCAGAGCTAAGGATGATGTTAAAGAGCTTTAGTATAGCCAATTGGAATTTGTTGTCTGTGTATTTGATCATTTCATTAAGGATACCATCAACACCACAGGCCTTTTTGGGTTGGAGGGTTTTTATTTTGTCCTGTAACTCGTTCAAGGTAATTGGAGAATCCAGTGAGTTCTGGTAATCTTTAATAGTAGATTCTAAGATTTGTATTTGATCATGTATCTGTTTTTGCTCTTTATTCCTTGTTATAGAGCCAAAAAGATTGGACAAGTGGTTTACCCATACATCTCCATTTTGGATTGATAATTATTTGTGTTGTTGTTTGTTTACTGTTTTCCAATTTTCCCAGAAGTGGTTAGAGTCTATGGATTCTTCAATTACATTGAGCTGATTACTGACGTGCTGTTCCTTCTTTTCCGTAGTGTATTTATGTATTGTTTTAGTGATTCACCATAGTGAAGGCGTAGACTCAGGTTTTCCAGGTCTCTATGTTTTTGGTTGGACAGGTTTCTCAATTTCTTTCTTAGATTTTTGCATTCTTCATCAAACCATTTGTCATTGTTGTTCATTTTCTTCGGTTTTCTATTTGAGATTTTTAGATTTGATAGGGAAGCTGAGAGGTCAAATATACTGTAAAGATTTTCTACTGCCAAGTTTACACATTCACTATTGCAGTGAAACATTTTACCCAGGAAATTGTCTAGAAGGGATTGAATTTGTTGTTGCCTAATTGTTTTTTGGTAGGTTTCCAAACTGCATTCCTTCCATCTATAGCATTTCTTAATGTTACTCAGTTCCTTTGGCTTTGATGCCTCGTGATTTGGTATTGCTCTGTTCAAGTAGACTGTGATTTTGCTGTGGTCTGATAGGGGTGTCAGTGGGTTGACTGTGAACGCTCTGAGAGACTCTGGGTTGAGGTCAGTGATAAAGTAGTCTACAGTACTACTGCCAAGAGATGAGCTATAGGTGTACCTACCATAGGAGTCCCCTCGAAGCCGACCATTGACTATGTACATACCCAGCGTGTGACAGAGCTATAGGTGTACCTACCATAGGAGTCCCCTCGAAGCCTACCATTGACTATGTACATACCCAGCGTGCGACAGAGCTATAGGTGTACCTACCATAGGAGTCCCCTCGAAGCCGACCATTGACTATGTACATACCCAGCATGCAACAGAGTGGTCCTTCTGTAGCTCAGTTGGTAGAGCATGGCGCTTATAACGCCAGGGTAGTGGGTTCGATCCCCGGGACCACCCATACGTAGAATGTATGCACACATGACTGTAAGTCGCTTTGGATAAAAGCGTCTGCTAAATGGCATATATATATATATATATAGATGCAGGAGTTGTGACCCGTTTTTGTTTGTTATGTTGTCATAGTTGTGCCTAGGGGGGCCATATGAGGGAG
>NC_060197.1:22802811-22842811 GCF_021184085.1 Oncorhynchus gorbuscha
CCTCTCTCTCTTTCTCCCGCTCCCTCCCCCCGTCTCTCTTTCTCCCCCTCCCTCTCTTTCTCCCGCTCCCTCACTCCCTCTCTTTCTCCCGCTCGCTCCCCCTCTCTCTTTCTCCCTCTCTCCCTCTCTTTCTCCCGCTCCCCCTCTCTCTCTCTCTCTCTCTCTCTCTCTTTCTCCCCTCCCCCCCCTCTCTCTTTCTCCCTCTCCCTCCCTCCCTCTTTTTCACCTGCTCCCCCTCTCTCTTTTCTCTTTCTCCCGCTCCCTCCCCCTCTCTCTTTCTCTCTTTCCCTCCCTCCCTCTCTTTCTCCCACTCCCTCCCCCCTCTCTCTTTTTCTCCCTCTCCCTCCCTCCCTCTCTTTCTCACGCTCCCTCCCCCTCTCTCTTTCTCTTTCTCCCGCTCCCCCCCTCTCTCTTTCTCTCTCCTGTCTCGTGGTAAACTGCAGCACTTGAGCAGTAAAAACACTCATAACCAGTGTGGTAGTAGACAGCCTACCAAGACTGACAGTGAGAGGAGGGAGAAGGAGAGATCATTGAATGAGTGTAGAAAAATAAAATTAAATAGAGACAGAGAGAGAGATTCCCTCTTTTCTTTGTGCGAGTGTTACTGGCTAGACTGACAGGGAGAGTAGATAAAGAGAGCGAGAGAGGTTTGAATGAGTGTATCGATAGAATGGAGAGAGAGAGAGAGAGAGAGAGAGAGAGAGAGAGAGAGAGAGAGAGAGAGAGAGAGAGAGAGAGAGAGAGAGAGAGAGAGAGAGAGAGAGAGAGAGAGAGAGAGAGAGAGAGAGAGAGAGAGAGAGAGAGAGAGAGAGAGAGAGAATGTGAGCTAACTATGGGGAAGCCTTAAACTGACCTTTTGGGTAACACACACACACACACACACACACACACACACACACACACACACACACACACACACACACACACACACACACACACACACACACACACACACACACACACACACACACACACACACACACACACACACACACACACAATAACAGAGTTGCAGAGTATGTTGCTGTGAGTGCATTAGAGAGGGGCTCTCCCCTGAGGTAAGAGGACAGGAGTCACTCAGAGGACAATAGTGTGTGTGTGTGTTTGTATTGCTGTCTGTTCTTTTTTAATTCCTTTTCCTCTCATCCCCTCTCCCTTATTCTTTATTGATCTCACACTAACATCTCTCTCTCCGTATGTATGGGCGAGATGGCGAAGCCATAGCTACGTGTGTGTGTGTGTGTGTGTGTGTGTGTGTGTGTGTGTGTGTGTGTGTGTGTGTGTGTGTGTGTGTGTGTGTGTGTGTGTGTGTGTGTGTGTGTGTGTGTGTGTGTGTGTGTGTGTGTGTGTGTGTGTGTGTGTGTGTGTGTGTGTGTGGGAGCTGTACGAGGTGTTGACCCTCCTGAAGACCAGCCTTGTGTCTGTTCCTTCCGCTCTTTCTTTCTTTCTTTCCGCCTGCATTTTGTTTCTATATTTTGATGTGAGTATTTTCTGTAGTTGATGTGGTTCAGGGCTCATCTGTGAAAGAGACCTTGGTCTCAGCATGACCCCCTGATCAAATAAAGGTTCAACAAATTCAATGGCGTTACATTTCGTTTAAATATGACTCTTGTATTGACAGGTATATTCTCTACGTTCAGTAAATACTGCAGGTAAACATGGTTATTTGATTCATTTCTATTTAACTAGGCAAGTCAGTTAAGAACAAATTCTTATTTTCAACGACGGCCGAGGAACGGTGGGTTAACTGGGTTTGTTCAGGGGCAGAACGACAGATTTGTACCGTCAGCCCGGAGGATTCGATCTAGCAACCTTTCGGTTCCTGGCCCAACGCTTTAACCACTAGGCTAATGTGTATGCTATGTGGCGTCATGCATGTGACATTGAGTGAGATGTGTGGATGGTCTTCTACTGGACTTCTAATCCAAAGGTTGTGGGTTCGTGTCCCACCGGAGTCGCATCCCCCGAGTGGCGCAGCGGTCTTAAGTCAGTGCGTCTCAGTGCTAGAGGCGTCCCTACCGACCCCGGTTCGATTCCAGGCTGTATCACAATCCCATGAACTCTATCTATACAGCCGTCACATGATTACACGAGTTAGTAATAGTACTTAATATGTGTAGTACGATAGGCCTGAATCATAGGTTCTGGACTGTAGGCATCATGCGATTGTGAGTAATATGGGTAAGGCATAATAATGCTGTATGTGTGGATAGTATAGTGTTGTCATGTTTTCTAGTATATACACTGAGGTGACCAAACATTAGGAACACCTTCCTAATATTGAGTTGCACCCACCCCCCGTTCCATAGGGATGCTGGTCCTTGTTGACGCCAATGCTTCCCACGGTAGTGTCAAGTTGGCTGGATGTCCTTTGGGTGGTGGACCATTGTTTATACACGCGGGGAACTGTTCAGCGGGAAAAACCCAGCAGCGTTGCAGTTCTTGACATAAACCGGTGCGCCTGGCACCTACTACCATACCTCGTTCAAAGGCACTTCCAATTTTTTTTTGTCTTGCCCATTCACCCTCTGAATGGCAGGCACACAATCCATGTCTCAATGGTCTCAAGGCTTCAAAATCCCGTCTCCTCCCCTTCGTCAAGCATAGCTTTCACCTGGATTCACCTGGTCAGTCGATGTCATGGAAAGAGCAGGTGTTCCTAAAGTTTTGTATGTTAGGTCCCGTTTTTTTTGGGGGGGGGTGATAGTTGCAGGACAAAGTGCTTGATTTTGCTGCGGCAATTAAGACTTTTTTTGTGTGGCAATTTGCAATGATTTTCCCGAAAATGAGCTGACTGGGGATTGTCACTTGATTGAACCATTTTATGCGGTAAACGTGTGGCGATTGGTTAAAATTGCGTGCCCTCTTTTTTTTGGGGGGGGGCAGTCAGGTGATTGGACAGCAGGGACTGACTATAAATTAATGTGGTTTATAACCACTTATAACCACTTATAGTGAGTGACGTGGTTATGACAGCGGTGCATGCGTGTTATAGCAATTTCTAGGATCCCATTGACTCCTGTAATCTTAAGGCATGATGTATCTCATTAGTGCCCGGACCTCCACTCAAGTCTCGACATTATTTGAAATATGCCCTTTCATACCCTCACTGTGTGTGTGTGTGTGTGTGTGTGTGTGTGTGTGTGTGTGTGTGTGTGTGTGTGTGTGTGTGTGTGTGTGTGTGTGTGTGTGTGTGTGTGTGTGTGTGTGTGTGTGTGTGTGTGTGTGTGTGCGTGTGTGTCTCAGTGCACTAATGGTATTTGACAGGCAGAGGGGCTGAGTGAGGTGGCTGGCTGGCAGGGGGCCTGGAACTAGGTCAGGACACAAACACATACATGGGGGAAGAGCCCTGGGGCACGTAAACGAACACACATATGCACGGAAACACACACACACATGCTCACACGCATGCACTAGGCTTGGGCGGTTTTCAGATTGTCATACCTTCATACCGGCCTTGTGCCATCCTGGGATATTTGGTAATACCGGCACTGAACACAAGGGGGGCTATTTTCAAACCCGACAGAGCCTCTGTCATCTGCAGGTTAGCAATGCTAACAAGTACATGTACATTTCCATGGCAAATGCTAGCTAAATGCTAACAAGTGCTTGCGAACATTTTATACAGTCTCTGACATAAACTTTTTGTAAGACAGACATTCCAGCTCATAAAGTTATACAAGTAACTAAAAAAATGCTACTCACAGTTAACTGCACACACCAAACAAATGTCAGACAGCAAGGCTCTTGATTTAGGAGGAGATTCTATGCTGTTACCAAGAGAATTTTGGTTTTGCAAGAAGCTAACCCCTTAGCTAGCTAACAAGCCACTACGTTAGCAAACGAAATGCACAACTGCCGAGGATCTAGCACGTTTCAGACAAGTCAACTCAATAGTTATAAGATATCTAGCTGGCAAACATTAAGTTGTTGAATTCTGGTCGGCTGCCGCGTGCTGTGCAAACATGAGTGAAAGGCTACGGTCTCTCGTCGTTGTGTATGTGAACCTTTTAATAACAACACGTGACTGAGGACTACCCCGTCGTTGTGTATGTTAACCTTTTAATAACAACACGTGACTGAGGACTACCCCGTCGTTGTGTATGTTAACCTTTTAATAACAACACGTGACTGAGGACTACCCCGTCGTTGTGTATGTGAACCTTTTAATAACAACACGTGACTGAGGACTACCCCGTCGTTGTGTATGTGAACCTTTTAATAACAACACGTGACTGAGGACTACCCCGTCGTTGTGTATGTGAACCGTTTAATAACAACACGTGACTGAGGACTACCCCGTCGTTGTGTATGTGAACCTTTTAATAACAACACGTGACTGAGGACTACCCCGTCGTTGTGTATGTGTACCTTTTAATAACAACACGTGACTGAGGACTACCCCGTCGTTGTGTATGTGAACCTTTTAATAACAACACGTGACTGAGGACTACCCCGTCGTTGTGTATGTGGACCTTTAAATAACAACACGTGACTGAGGACTACCCCGTCGTTGTGTATGTGAACCTTTTAATAACAACACGTGACTGAGGACTACCCCGTCGTTGTGTATGTGAACCTTTTAATAACAACACGTGACTGAGGACTACCCCGTCGTTGTGTATGTGAACCTTTAAATAACAACACGTGACTGAGGACTACCCCGTCGTTGTGTATGTGTACCTTTTAATAACAACACGTGACTGAGGACTACCCCGTCGTTGTGTATGTGAACCGTTTAATAACAACACGTGACTGAGGACTACCCCGTCGTTGTGTATGTGAACCTTTTAATAACAACACGTGACTGAGGACTACCCCGTCGTTGTGTATGTGAACCTTTTAATAACAACACGTGACTGAGGACTACCCCGTCGTTGTGTATGTGAACCTTTTAATAACAACACGTGACTGAGGACTACCCCGTCGTTGTGTATGTGAACCTTTAAATAACAACACGTGACTGAGGACTACCCCGTCGTTGTGTATGTGAACCTTTTAATAACAACACGTGACTGAGGACTACCCCGTCGTTGTGTATGTGAACCTTTTAATAACAACACGTGACTGAGGACTACCCCGTCGTTGTGTATGTGAACCTTTTAATAACAACACGTGACTGAGGACTACCCCGTCGTTGTGTATGTGTACCTTTTAATAACAACACGTGACTGAGGACTACCCCGTCGTTGTGTATGTGAACCTTTTAATAACAACACGTGACTGAGGACTACCCCGTCGTTGTGTATGTGAACCTTTTAATAACAACACGTGACTGAGGACTACCCCGTCGTTGTGTATGTGAACCTTTTAATAACAACACGTGACTGAGGACTACCCCGTCGTTGTGTATGTGAACCTTTTAATAACAACACGTGACTGAGGACTACCCCGTCGTTGTGTATGTGTACCTTTTAATAACAACACGTGACTGAGGACTACCCCGTCGTTGTGTATGTGAACCTTTTAATAACAACACGTGACTGAGGACTACCCCGTCGTTGTGTATGTGAACCTTTTAATAACAACACGTGACTGAGGACTACCCCGTCGTTGTGTATGTGAACCTTTTAATAACAACACGTGACTGAGGACTACCCCGTCGTTGTGTATGTGAACCTTTTAATAACAACACGTGACTGAGGACTACCCCGTCGTTGTGTATGTGAACCTTTTAATAACAACACGTGACTGAGGACTACCCCGTCGTTGTGTATGTGAACCTTTTAATAACAACACGTGACTGAGGACTACCCCGTCGTTGTGTATGTGAACCTTTTAATAACAACACGTGACTGAGGACTACCCCGTCGTTGTGTATGTGAACCTTTTAATAACAACACGTGACTGAGGACTACCCCGTCGTTGTGTATGTGAACCTTTTAATAACAACACGTGACTGAGGACTACCCCGTCGTTGTGTATGTGAACCTTTTAATAACAACACGTGACTGAGGACTACCCCGTCGTTGTGTATGTGAACCTTTTAATAACAACACGTGACTGAGGACTACCCCGTCGTTGTGTATGTGAACCTTTTAATAACAACACGTGACTGAGGACTACCCGGAAAGGTTCTTGTCAAATAAGGTGGCAGGTGAAATGAATAGCGTGATCTGCTTCACCTCCTGACGTAATGCACAAGTTGACTGCAGGTATTTCCTTCAAAAGTAGCTACAAATATTCAAATATATCATCCAAAACGTCAAGTGAATACTTTCAGCAGTATTGACTGTGTTAGAAAAACCATCCCATGACTATTTCCAAATACCCCGTTTATATGGTATTTACCATTTTCAGCCCAAGTCTAACATGCACAACTCTTTGATACAGAGCATTTTGACAGTGCTTCCTTTAGAAAACCAGCGATATGTGTCTACAAGCAGTTGTAGCTACAGACACGCGTGTCTGTCTTTGTCTGTTTCAGTGTGTTTGTGGAATCCCATGTGTTTTCTATGCACCTGCGTACTGTGTGCATGCAAGTGTGTGTTTGTGTGTGTGGGTGTGTGTGTGTGTGTGTGTGTGTGTGTGTGTGTGTGTGTGTGTGTGTGTGTGTGTGTGTGTGTGTGTGTGTGTGTGTGTGTGTGTGTGTGTGTGTGTGTGTGTGTGTGTGTGTGTGTGTGTGTGTGTGTGTGTGTGTGTGTGTGTGTGTGTGCGCACTGGGGTGGAAGGAAGGCAGGGGTTGTACAAAGGACAAAGCACTCCCCAGACATTGAGAACACATGATACACTTACACACCCTAACACACACACACACACATGCTCACACGCAAGATCAGAAATACAAAACATTCTCTGGATATTACCCCTTAGCTTCTGGAGGAAGTAATCTGACAACACACGCCAGACACACACTCACACACCTACACTCTCTCACAAAGACATGTTTGCACCTTCAGGAAGTTTACCTGCTTAATAAATCCTCAAATCCCACCACTTCATACACACTATTAGCTTAAACACACCAACTATCCCACTGTCTACTCCACACACACAGTGCCTGTCACACATACAGTAGCTATTCATCTACACACGCGATACCATCTGAAACATACACATCACACACAATGCATCACACACACTGACAGCCCCCCTGATCCACAGCTAAATGAGTCCGGGCTGGCCAAACAAGAGTGTATGGTTATTGTAACCTGAAGCCAGTGGTGTGTGTGTGTGTTTAGCAACAGAGGAAAATGGCAGGACAAACAGTGGCACAGGCTGGCCAAACAGGAGTGTGTGTATTGTAACTGAAGCCAGTGGTGTGTGTGTGTCCGTAAATGTTATCTACCCTGGCATCTCTGGGTTACAGACTAAGAAACATCAGACAGATAGACGAGACGGGGGAGGGGAGGGGAGGAGAGGATGTCTGTAATATTTGGGGTTAAGTCAGGGGGAAAGTGGGGGTGTGAGAGGAGAGGAGGAGTGTTCTGTCCTTCACACCCCTCTCTGATGACATCACAGGTCAGGGAGGAGCTTCAGTGACCCTGAGAGTTCTGATTGTGCCACGAGGAGTGGCCAGAGTAGGTCAGAGGAAATGGGCGTTACAGCCTCGAGGCCATCCGTGATGTCACTTATGACGCCAGCTTAAGTCAGACCCCAGTTGTCCCACAGTACAGTACTGTTATTGATGTCTGTGTGTGTTCCCGCTTACCCCCTAGGCAGACCTAGAAGATAATTGGAGACATATGATTGGTCAGTCTTCTAGGAGTCCCGGCCTTATGACACACTAGCAGGTTCGTGTGCGTCAAATACGCCCGACCCAGACGGGATTGGTTGCTCAGTCCACCTATCTCATCTTCAAGGAGACCACTCAGGGGGTTAAGGTCCGAGTCACTCAGGCCTGGGTTACCTAGGTTACGGTCACTGTGACTACCATCACCAAAACATACTGTGTCAGCTTGGTAGTGAACCCAAGGAACTTTTGAGTACCTCAGTTTTGTGTGCATGTGTGTGTGTGAGAGACTTATTGGAAAGAATTAGAAGAAGGTAGAGAATGAGACTTGAAAGGAAAAGAGGCAGAGAGGCAGAGCGTGTGTGAAAGAGGTAGAGGAAAGAGTGAATGGAGAGAGTGCAGAGAGGAGGGTGGAGTGCGAGAGAGAGCGAGTGAAAGGGAGACGAAGAAAAGAGAGAACAGCTGCTCACTGTGGTCACAGGGCTGCAGGTGGGATGAGGGGGCAGAGAGAGAGAGAGAGAGAGGGATAGAGAGAGAGAGGAGAGGGGGGGGGCAGTCAAACAAAAGGCACTCAGTTCGGCTGTCTTGTCCTCCCCCTCTCCTCCTCCACTAGGCACAGGCTGCATCCCTCTCTCGTTTCTCCTCTCTCTGCGTTGAGCTAGATGAGCCCTGGCACCAGCAGAAGAGAAGAAGGGAGCAGAGCAGGACAGAAATGGAAAGAGTGAGAGTCTTGGCTGTACAGTTTGCATTTGTCCGTATTGGACAAAGGCTAACAGGAGACAACTGGACTAAGCAGAAAAAGAGACTGAGGTATTGGTGTACTGGCTGAACAGTTTGTGCGGGACTCCATATTGGTCCAATGCCAGTAGGCCGACAACATGACACCTCGACTAAACAGAGGGAAGACAAACGGGGAGATAGAGGTACTGAACAGTTTGGACAGTACGTCAGTCAGTCTTGAAACAAAGTGACAACATGACTGTTCATATTCATCTCTCACACACACACAAACGCGCATGCAGACACACACACACACGCACGCACACACACACGCGTGCGCATGCAGACACACACACGCGTGCGCATGCAGACACACACACACGCGCGTGCATGCGCACACACACACACACACACACACACACACACACGCACGCACGCACGCACGCACGCACACACACACACACACACACACACACACACACACACACACACACACACACACGCACGCGCGCACGCGCGCGCAGACAGACTCCAGGTTGATGAGACTGATGTTATTGCTTTATCCCAGGAGGAAAGGGAGAATCGGGTGAGGTCAATGTTCTATTCAGCTCTGCTTCGTACATGACCTTATCCCAGTCCCACTCCCAGTCTCACTCCGAGTCTCACTCCCTGTCCCAGTGACATTCCCACTCCCAGTCTCACTCCTAGTCTCACTCCCTGTCCCAGTCACATTCCCACTCCCAGTCCCACTCCTAGTCTTACTCCCAGTCCCACTCCCTGTCCCAGTCACATTCCCACTCCCAGTCTCACTCCCAGTCCCACTCCCAGACCCAGTCCCAGTCCCGTTCCCATTCCCAGTCCTACACAGTGGAGTCAGGCAGCAGACACTGACCGGAGGGAGGTCAGAGGTTGATTTAGAATCACAGAGAACAGATATTTCCCCCTATATGTTCCCTGGTTGGTCTGCAGCCATGCTGTAGACTGGACTACACTGCAGTCTGTTTTGTCTAGCAGCCATGCTGTAGACTGGACTACACTGCAGTCTGTTTTGTCTAGTTGCCATGCTGTAGACTGGACTACACTGCAGTCTGTTTTGTCTAGTTGCCATGCTGTAGACTGGACTACACTGCAGTCTGTTTTGTCTTGCAGCCATGCTGTAGACTGGACTACACTGCAGTCTGTTTTGTCTAGCAGCCATGCTGTAGACTGGACTACACTGCAGTCTGTTTTGTCTAGCAGCCATGCTGTTGACTGGACTACACTGCAGTCTGTTTTGTCTTGCAGCCATGCTGTAGACTGGACTACACTGCGGTCTGTTTTGTCTTGCAGCCATGCTGTAGACTGGACTACACTGCAGTCTGTTTTGTCTAGTTGCCATGCTGTAGACTGGACTACACTGCAGTCTGTTTTGTCTTGCAGCCATGCTGTAGACTGGACTACACTGCAGTCTGTTTTGTCTAGCAGCCATGCTGTAGACTGGACTACACTGCAGTCTGTTTTGTCTAGCAGCCATGCTGTAGACTGGACTACACTGCGGTCTGTTTTGTCTTGCAGCCATGCTGTAGACTGGACTACACTGCGGTCTGTTTTGTCTTGCAGCCATGCTGTAGACTGGACTACACTGCGGTCTGTTTTGTCTTGCAGCCATGCTGTAGACTGGACTACACTGCGGTCTGTTTTGTCTTGCAGCCATGCTGTAGACTGGACTACACTGCAGTCTGTTTTGTCTAGTTGCCATGCTGTAGACTGGACTACACTGCAGTCTGTTTTGTCTAGTTGCCATGCTGTAGACTGGACTACACTGCGGTCTGTTTTGTCTAGTTGCCATGCTGTAGACTGGACTACACTGCGGTCTGTTTTGTCTAGTTGCCATGCTGTAGACTGGACTACACTGCGGTCTGTTTTGTCTAGTTGCCATGCTGTAGACTGGACTACACTGCAGTCTGTTTTGTCTTGCAGCCATGCTGTAGACTGGACTACACTGCAGTCTGTTTTGTCTAGTTGCCATGCTGTAGACTGGACTACACTGCAGTCTGTTTTGTCTTGCAGCCATGCGAATAAGGCGGTGACGCAGTTCCTGTACGTCAAACTGATGTTACGTTACAGGCGTGTTAAGCCGGAACGCTTCGAAGAATCGTGGCAGGCAACCCGGATGTCCAGAGAGGCGTCACTCACTGTCACATCAGATAAATGTAGACACAGGGTTGTAGGTTAACTGGCCCGGAGAGAGATTAAGAGGAGGGGGTGAGAAAACGTGGGAGACAAATGATATGGAGACTAGGTTGGAAATGAACCGAGGCGCGGAGGATTAAACGAGTGGGGGGAATATGCTAGGCGCACTACAGCGATAACTTTGCGAGTTTGTAAATGGTTCCGTCTTTCTTGGGCAACTAGGCGTTCGATGGACGTGATATACATTTTGCATCCCTCTTCTCGTTCTCACCCTCTCTGTCGGGGACAACTTCTGTCTTTGTCACTGAGCATTTCTCTCTCACTCTCTCTCCCGCTCTCGTTGCTAGTACATTTCTGTTAGCTGTGGTTGATACAGTATACAGTACCCCCCCCCCCCCCCACCCCCACTCCTCCCCCCTTTCACCCGCTCTGCTTCAACGGTATGAATGGAGTCCATTATGGAAGACGGGATTTTCCTACGTCGCCAAGGCAACCTGTAGAACCCCCCGTATTATGGGCTGTCCCTCCCTAACCTACAGGTCGCTGTGGAGTGGGGGAGAGAGATAAAGAGTGAGAGGGGGACTAAGACACAACGACAGAGCAAACGAGAGACAGAGCAACAGAGAGAGAGAGAGAGAGAGAGAGAGAGAGAGAGAGAGAGAGAGAGAGAGAGAGAGAGAGAGAGAGAGAGAGAGAGAGAGAGAGAGAGAGAGAGAGAGAGAGAGAGAGAGAGAGAGAGAGAGAGAGCAAGAGAAAGTGTCACACAGAAAGAGGGAGAGTACAAGGGGGAGAGCGGCAGGGTGAAAGAGAGAGAGTCTTTCTGTCCAGAAGGAAAGCGTAGACAATATGCTTATCATCAGAGCAAGACATACAGGAGGAGGGAGAGAACGAGAGAGCGAGAGAGAGGGACTTCCTATAGTGTGCAATTTGGCCCGGTCAGGACAAAGACTCACTCCTACACTATAGTTCTGTAGTACACACTACTGTAGATGTTATGACACCATAACACTATTATAACACCCACATGACATTACATTTTTTTCTTTATTTAACTAGGCAAGTCAGTTAAGAACAAATTCTTATTTTCAATGACGGCCTAGGAACGGTGGGTTGACAGCCTTGTTCAGGGGCAGAACGACAGATTTTTACCTTGTCAGCTCGGGGATTCGATCCAGCAACTTTTCGGTTACTGGCCCAACGCTTTAATAACCACTTGGCTACCTGCCCGCCCCAAATTACTACTGCATACACTAATTTAGTATGACCATATATCCTGTACAGTGTCCCATCAGTTTTTCCTGACCCTGTGACCTGACCAAGAATAACTCTCACATGTGCTCATATAATATTACCCCAGTCATATACTGGTGTGTGTGTCCTTGAAGCGAATGTTGCAATGTTTTAAGAGCGTAACTAAGAGAGAGAGAGTAACTAAGAAAGAGAGTAACCAAGTTGATATGATTCACTTGCTGTGGGTGTGTGTGCTCACCTATCTGTGTGTGTTGCTGCAGAAGGCAGCAGTTCAACTCTACAGAGCTGTGGCCTTCTATCTGTTAATCTGTGACACACTGTAGCTCTCTCCTTTCCCTCCTTCTCTCTCACTGCCTCTCACCCTCTCTCTGTCTCCCTCCTTCCCTCTCTCTCTGTCTCCCTCCTTCCCTCTCCCTCTGTCCCCCTCCTTCCCTCTACCTCTGTCTCCCTCCTTCCCTCTCTCTCTGTCTCCCTCCTTCCCTCTCTCTCTGTCCCCCTCCTTCCCTCTACCTCTGTCTCCCTCCTTCCCTCTCTCTCTGTCTCCCTCCTTCCCTCTCTCTCTGTCTCCCTCCTTCCCTCTCTCTCTGTCTCCCTCCTTCCCTCTCCCTCTGTCTCCCTCCTTCCCTCTCCCTCTGTCTCCCTCCTTCCCTCTCCCTCTGTCCCCCTCCTTCCCTCTACCTCTGTCTCCCTCCTTCCCTCTACCTCTGTCTCCCTCCTTCTCTCTCACTGCCTCTCACCCTCTCTCTGTCTCCCTCCTTCCCTCTCTCTCTGTCTCCCTCCTTCCCTCTCTCTCTGTCTCCCTCCTTCCCTCTCTCTCTGTCTCCCTCCTTCCCTCTCTCTCTGTCTCCCTCCTTCCCTCTCTCTCTGTCTCCCTCCTTCCCTCTCCCTCTGTCTCCCTCCTTCCCTCTCCCTCTGTCTCCCTCCTTCCCTCTCCCTCTGTCCCCCTCCTTCCCTCTCCCTCTGTCTCCCTCCTTCCCTCTCTCTCTGTCTCCCTCCTTCCCTCTCTCTCTGTCTCCCTCCTTCCCTCTCCCTCTGTCTCCCTCCTTCCCTCTCCCTCTGTCTCCCTCCTTCCCTCTCTCTCTGTCTCCCTCCTTCCCTCTCCCTCTGTCTCCCTCCTTCCCTCTCCCTCTGTCTCCCTCCTTCCCTCTCCCTCTGTCCCCCTCCTTCCCTCTCCCTCTGTCTCCCTCCTTCCCTCTCCATCTGTCTCCCTCCTTCCCTCTCCCTCTGTCTCCCTCCTTCCCTCTCCCTCTGTCTCCCTCCTTCCCTCTCCATCTCCTTCCTTCCCTCTCCCTCGCTCCCTCCTTCCCCCTCCCTCTGTCTCCCTCCTTCCCTCTCCCTCTGTCTCCCTCCTTCCCTCTCCATCTGTCTCCCTCCTTCCCTCTCCATCTGTCTCCCTCCTTCCCTCTCCTTCCTTCCCTCTCCCTCTCTGTCTCCCTCCTTCCCTCTCCATCTCCTTCCTTCCCTCTCCCTCTCTCCCTCCTTCCCCCTCCCTCTGTCTCCCTCCTTCCCCCTCCCTCTGTCTCCCTCCTTCCCTCTCCCTCCTTCCCCCTCCCTCTGTCTCCCTCCTTCCCTCTCTCTCTGTCTCCCTCCTTCCCCCTCCCTCTGTCTCCCTCCTTCCCTCTCCCTCTGTCTCCCTCCTTCCCCCTCCCTCTGTCTCCCTCCTTCCCTCTCCCTCTGTCTCCCTCCTTCCCTATCCCTCTGTCTCCCTCCTTCCCTCTCCGTCTCCTTCCTTCCCTCTCCCTCTCTGTCTCCCTCCTTCCCTCTCCCTCTGTCTCCCTCCTTCCCTATCCCTCTGTCTCCCTCCTTCCCTCTCCCTCTGTCTCCCTCCTTCCCTATCCCTCTGTCTCCCTCCTTCCCTCTCCCTCTGTCTCCCTCCTTCCCTATCCCTCTGTCTCCCTCCTTCCCTATCCCTCTGTCTCCCTCCTTCCCTATCCCTCTGTCTCCCTCCTTCCATATCCCTCTGTCTCCCTCCTTCCCTATCCCTCTGTCTCCCTCCTTCCCTCTCCCTCTGTCTCCCTCCTTCCCTATCCCTCTGTCTCCCTCCTTCCCTATCCCTCTGTCTCCCTCCTTCCCTATCCCTCTGTCCCCCTCCTTCCCTATCCCTCTGTCTCCCTCCTTCCCTCTCCCTCTGTCTCCCTCCTTCCCTATCCCTCTGTCTCCCTCCTTCCCTCTCCCTCTGTCTCCCTCCTTCCCTATCCCTCTGTCTCCCTCCTTCCCTCTCCGTCTCCTTCCTTCCCTCTCCCTCTGTCTCCCTCCTTCCCTCTCCGTCTCCTTCCTTCCCTCTCCCTCTCTGTCTCCCTCCTTCCCTCTCTGTCTCCTTCCTTCCCTCTCCCTCCTTCCCCCTCTTTCTCCTTCCTTCCTTCCTTCTCTCTCTCTCTCTCCCTTACTCCTTCCCTCTCCCTCCTTCCCTCTCCCTCTGTCTCCCTCCTTCCCTCTCCCTCTGTCTCCCTCCTTCCCTCTCCCTCTGTCTCCCTCCTTCCCTCTCCTCCTGTCTCCCTCCTTCCCTCTCCCTCTGTCTCCCTCCTTCCCTCTCCCTCTCAGTCTCCCTCCTTCCCCCTCTTTCTCCTTCCTTCCTTCTCTCTCTCTCTCCCTTACTCCTTCCCTTCCACCCTCTTTACCTCCTTAAAAATGCCATTGATTTTATTACAGCAACAATGAGTCTGCTGTGGCCACGTAATCCACCCATTAAACCATTGCTGGGGGAGGGAGGGAGGGAGGGAGGGAGGGGGGAGGGGGAGGGAGGGAGGGAGGAGGGGAGGGAGGGAGGGAGGGGGAGGGAGGGAGGGAGGGAGGGAGGGAGGGAAGAGAGGAAGTCTGCTTCCTTTATGTGTCTCTAACACCAGCGGGTCTGTCCTGAGGGAGAGGCTTACTGTTAAACATGCGCGTTAAAAAAGACCCTAGCCACTGTGTTCCACAGACTGGATGGCACTTTGTGAAGCTGGCACTAGGAAAACATGTATATTTTAGATATGAAATGGGCCATGGTTGAGTGGAGATAGGGCATTGCAAATAAATATGTAAGAAGTGTAGTCAGATAGATTATACATCGGTTTATAAAACCCTGTTTTTCTCTTTCGAGAAACAATTCTGGTGCCCATCAATCTACCCCTCCGCCCCCCCCCTTCCCTCCCTCCCTTCTTTCATATTGTCTGTTGTTCTTCATTCAGCCCTTTACACGCATTGATTCTTCCCTCGCAGCTGACAAGTGTTAAATGAATACAGTGTCTGTTCTCTCTATCCATCGCTCTTCCTCTTCTCTCCATCTCTCTGTGCTGCTTTATATTTCCAATCTCTCCGTCGTTCCTACATTCCCCCTCTTCTTTCCGTTTCCCCTGATTTTCTCGTCTTCGTTCTTCTTTCTTTTTAATTTTACTTCTCCTTGTCCTCCCTCCCTTCCTCTACGGTGGGTTATTCCATCCCTTTTTCTACAAGAGAGTACTATTTTAAACATGTTTCACTTGCACCGAGGGACAAATAGTGCTGGCTCCTGTCTCTTATCAGACTCTCTCTACTTATTCTTTGAGAGGGAGGGGGAACAAAAATCCTGAAAGAAACATCAGGAATAAAGGACAACACAGAAGAAAAGAAAGGAGCGAGAGAGAGAGAGAGAAAAAAAAGTGGTGTTTGTGTGTGTTGCTGTGTTAGCCAGCTAGTGACTCACTCCCAGTGTGTGACGCAGCTGGGTCAGTCCAGTGAGACTAGCACCGATGCAGATTTAGCCCTAGCCTCCAGCTGCTTAGTATATATAGCCACAATGTGTTCTCCCGTTAACTAATTAATGAAGCTAACTACGCTAACACTAGGTACATGTATACGCCATTGATTTATTCATGAAGCTAAGCTAACTACGCTAACACTAGGTACATGTATACGCCATTGATTTATTCATGAAGCTAAGCTAACTACGCTAACACTAGGTACATGTATACGCCATTGATTTATTCATGAAGCCAAGCTAACTACGCTAACACTAGGTACATGTATCCATTGATTTATTCATGAAGCTTGGCTAACTATGCTAAGCATGTATACCCCATTGACTTATTCATGAGTTAGGCTAAGTTAGCAAGTGGCATGTATGTTACTGTAGTTAAATGTGTTATTTCATTAACATATTTATGAAGCTAGGCTAGCTAGGCTAGTGCTCAACTTAATACTCCTCTCTCATCTTCTTCCTGGGATTTCAATGACGTTCATAGAGCGGCGAGAAGAACGATTCAGACCTCAGGGAGTGTGTGGGTGTCGTCACAAGCGTAATAAAACAAGGAACTTCGGTTCCCACAAGAAGAAAAAAAAACAGTTTTAGCCTTAGGGGTTAGGTTTAGGGTATGCTGAGTTTTCTATAGTAAACAGGTTTGAGAGAAAGAGAATGTAACAAAACAAGTTTAAAAAACAATGCTGTGAAACAAATACCACAGTGTCACCACAGTGTCACACACACACACACACACACACACACACACACACACACACACACACACACACACACACACACACACACACACACACACACACACACACACACACACACACACACACACACACACACACACACACACACACACACACACACACACACACACACACACACTGAGAAAGGAAACAGAGAAGTTGTGCCGTTAGCAAAAGGTCAACAGCAGCCTTCAGGAGGAGAAGATATAACATGACAACACTCATTATAGAGAGAGAGATAGAAGGAGGGGGACAAGAGAGAGAGAGAGAGAGAGAGAGAGAGAGAGAGAGAGAGAGAGAGAGAGAGAGAGAGAGAGAGAGAGAGAGAGAGAGAGAGAGAGAGAGAGGCCTACAGGCCAGTCAGAGCAGAGCAATGATAGTAATTGGCTGTGATGATCTCGTCCAGTGGTTCCCAAACTATAGGGGGCTCAGTCTTACTCTTGAAAGTTGTAGTAGTGGAATGCACAAGGTGCAATTTTGAAATTGGGTAGTGCATCATCAGTTCGTGTCAGCTAACTTTATTTGATTTAGTTTTTTTAGCCCATAGATATTGTTGTAATTTTATTGTCACTCAAATATCACATGAATACACATTAGACATGGCAAAATGTAAAGAATTGCAAGAAAATGTGCTTTAAAACGGCTACATTTTCTTTGTACCCCATGAAAGAAATGTGTAGAATTGTAAGAAATAAGCTTGAAACCTGCAAAATTCTCTCCACCAACAAGAGGTGTGAACAGTGCTTGTGCCCATAGAAATAGATGTTGCGCGTGCACAAGGGGGGCGTGGGATGTTCCCCAATGCTGGAAGGGGGGCCCCCGGCTGAACAAGTTTGGGAACCCCTGATCTAGTCTAATGTGTTCTATACTCATCTACTCAAATCTTTTATACGTCTATGTGCTCCAGATGGAATAGAGTATGTCTAGTGAACCAGAATCAAATCGTTCATTCTGAACGGGAGTCACACCTGTTCTCTTTGAATGCTCTTATGAGATTTGGTTCCCACTAGACTCAGATTCTACTAGCTATATGCTCCAGATAGAATAGAGTGAGTCTAGTGAACCAGAGTCAGGACAGACTACTGAAAATCCCCTTGCTTGTTTCATAACAATGATTAGTGACTAGACAGAGACAGAGACAGAGACAGAGACAGAGAGAGAGAGGGAGAGGGAGAGGGAGAGGGAGAGAGACAAAGTTAGCCCAGTGGAAACAAGGTCAGCTCTTTAAAACTGCCCTATGTAGTATGACAGTGTTACGTACACACACACACTCTAACCCCTGTCACTAAGTAAGCTATGACACAACAGGCTTGGTCTAACTTGGACTCTGTCATAGCCTGACGAATGGAGGACGGTGTTGTGACATAAACTGCCTTCCCGGAACAACTGGCGTCCTGTCGTGTAATGACTGAAAACGCCGCCCCCTCTTGTCCTCTCTTCCTGATCACTCCAGAAGAGCTGGGCTCATATTCATGAGCCGTGTCAGAGTAGAAGTGCTGATCTAGGATTAGTTTGACCTTTTCCTTCATAATGAATTTGATTATTATGGACAGGGGGTACCTGATCCTAGATCAGCACAAGGGCTGGGACCTCATGAAAGTATATACAGTGCATTCGGAAACTATTCAGACCCCTTGACATTTTTCACATTTTGTTACATTACAGCCTTATTCTGAAATGGATTCAATCACATTTATTCTCATCAATCTACACACAATAGCCCATAATGACGAAGAAAAAACAGGTTATTAGAAAGTTTAGCCATTTAAAAAAAACTGAAATATCACATTTACATAAGTATTCAGACCCTTTACTCAGTACTTTGTTGAAGCACCTTTGGCAGCGATTACAGCCTCAAGTCTTCTTGAGTATGATGCTACAAGCTTGGCACACCTGTATTTGGGGAGTTTCTCCCATTCTTCTCTGCAGATCCTCTCAAACTCTGTCAGGTTGGTTGGGGAGTGTTGCTGCACAGCTATTCAATGGTCTCTCCAGAGATGTTCGATCAGGTTCAAGTCTGGGCTCTGGCTGGGCCACTCAAGGACATTGAGACTTGTCCCGAAGCCACTCCTGCGCTGTCTTGGCTGTGTGCTTAGGGTCATTGTCCTCATCCCAGTGCTGCAGAGATGGTTGTCCTTCTGGAAGGTTCTCCCATCTCCCCAGAGTTAGCAACAGATCTGTTCTGTCAGTGTGACCATCTGGTTTTTAGTCACCTCCCTGACCAAGAACCTTCTCCCCCGATTGCTCAGTTTGGCTTGGCAGGCCAGCTCTAGGAAGAGTCTTGGTGGTTCCAAACTTCTACCATTTAAGAATGATGGAGGCTACTGTGTTCTTGGGGACCTTCAATGCTGCAGAAATGTTTTGGTACCCTTCCCCAGATCTGTGCTTTGACACAATCCTGTCTCTGAGCTCTACGGATAATTTCTTCGACCTGATGGCTTGGTTTTTGCTCTGACATGCGCTGTCAACTGTGGGACCTTTATATAGACAGGTGTGTGCCTTTCCAAATCATGTCCAGTCAATTGAATATTTTTTTAACCTTTATTTAACTAGGCAAGTAATATAGGAACAAATTCTTATTTACAATGACGGCCTAGGAACAGTGGGTTAACTGCCTTGTTCAGGGGCAAAATGACAGATTCTTACCTTGTCAGCTCGTGGATTCGATCTAGCAACCTTTCGGTTAACGCTCTAACCACTTGACTCTGGACGGGCCACTCAATTTACCACAGGTGAACTCCAATCAAGTTGTAGAAATAACTCAAGGATGACAAATGGAAACTGGATGCACCTGAGCTCAATGTCGAGTCTCATAGCAAAGGGTCTGAATACTTGTAAAAAAAGGTATTTAAGTTTATTTTTAAGGTATTTGCAAAACTGTTTTTGCTTTGTCGTTATGGGATATTGTGTATATATTGAGGGAGAAAAACAATGTAATCCATTTTGAATAAGGCCGTAACGTTACAAAATGTGGAAAAAGTCAAGGGGTCTGAATACTTTTTGAATGCACTGTAATCACGATACTTAGGTGCCAATACGATATGAGTTGCGATTCTCATTATTCTATATGTATTGATTCTATTGCGATTCGATGTTCCAACTATTTTGCAATGAACACTCAGGGAGATAAAGGTGTAGATTCACGGCAGGTGTTTCTTTCGCCTTAGCAGAAGGCAGGAATCGTGGTCACAGGCAGGCAATGGTCATACACAGGTAGGCAAACAGGCAGGCGAATGAAAACTAGGACAAAGGCACAAACAGAATGAACTGAACTAAATAAGGAGCTGATGAGACCAGGTGAGTAACTCACACAGGTGAAATCAATGAACAATAATGAAAGACAGGGTGACGTTCAAGAGCACAACGAAACAGAACACGAGATTGACTAAGAAAATAAATACAGAACCTTACATATATTGCTCATTATATGTCTGCTGCAGAGACGCGAGAGAGAGCGTGAGGAAATTAGTTTTGATCAGTCAGGGAAATAAAAGTGATGAAAACATGTTGGCTTACTGTTTAAAAAGAAGACGGAGCAGGAGCCATAGGATGAAAAATACCAGCGTTTTGGTGCAAGTACAGCTGACTAACGCTGGCTAACGCTACCTAGCAACAGCAACATTGTTTTGTCAACATTTGGAGTCAAAGTATAGATATAATATTGTCCAAAAATAATATTGCGTTATGTCACCGTATCTATTTTCTGCGCCGTAACTATTCAGAACTCTGAGTCGACGCCGAGGCTATTTATTGTAGCTTGTGACTGCATCACCTTCCCCCATTATGGTACCTAATTCAAAACCTCATAAACTTTATTAGTATTCTGTCGGGATGACGACCAGGATCATTAAGAGTTATGGTGTGACGTTAAAATATGAGCCTCCGCGGTAAGTAGTGACCAGGATGCTGCAGTGTATGACGAGTTGATGTACTGTCGTAGCGGGATGGTGTGAAATGGAGGGAGTGTCTGTTGACGTCGTAAAATGAAAAAGAATCTCAATTGTTGAAAGGCATCGAAGAAGCTGTATGTCAGTCGCAATTGTTTTATTTATTTGTTATTCTACCAGGTAAATTGACTGAGAACACATTCTCATGTACAGCAACGACCTGGGGAATAGTTAAAGGGGAGATGAATGAGCCAAGTGTAAACTGGGGATTATTAGGTGACTGTGATGGTTTGAGGGACAGATTTGGAATTTAGCCAGGACACCGGGGTTACGATAAGTGCCATGGGACCTTTAATGACCTCGGAGAGTCAGGACACCCGTCTAACGTCCCATTCAAAAGACGGCACCCTACACAGGACAGTGCTCCCAATCACTGCCCTGGGGCATTGGGATATTTTTTAGACCAGAGGAAAGAGGGCCTCCTACTGGCCCTCCAACACCACTTCCAGCAGCACCTGGTCTCCCATCCAGGAACTGACCAGGACCAACCCTGCTTAGCTTCAGAAGCAAGCCACCAGTGGTATGCAGGGTGGTATGCTGCTGGCAAATTGTTAACATATTGGTTTTAAATTGGTTGTAAATCTGAGGTTAGTTAGTAGTATATGACATGTTGAGACAAAATGCTAATCTTTTCAGGGATTAGACCCAAGGAAGCTAGGGGAGAGGTCAGAGGCACCAGGGGGTCCCCTTGGGGGATGATGGGGGTTGTAGGGAGAGGTGTGTGTAGGGTAGGGGGGTACAGAAGGGGTAGAGTCTTCACCCTCTAAAGAAGCTAGGGGAGAGGTTTGGTGCACTTGGGGGACTCTACCCCCCCTCCCTCCCAATCCACTTTCCACAGGTCCGAGACCTGAGATATTCCCACCTATCAGAAGCCATTTTGTGGCCATTGGCTAAACTGCCTTATGACTGAATCTTTATTCCTTCTGCAACAGACAGGAATCCATCCGGATGTGCTAATACATTGTTCCACTGCTACAAAGAGTGACCCCCCCCCACGAAGGATTATACTGCTATGTTGGTACAGACAGAGACCCAGATCTGTTGCTAAACTGCCTTAGGATTGGGCTCCATCCGGATGTGCTAATACATTGTTCTACTGCTATGGAGATCCAACTCACTAATCCCCGTGAGCGATCATTCTGTGTTGTACTACTGCTAACTAGGGGAGGATCCGGATCTCGCCCGAGGGATTAGAGCGGATCCGCTTTAGACGGACTCAGGATCCGTCCAGATCTGTTATACTGATCACCGAACTCCCAGAGAAAACACTCCACTCATCTCCCTGAAACTAACCAGCTCTAGGACTCGCTCTGGAAGCTTAGCAAGACACCCAATAGCAGTCCTGCCCCACGTCCCAACTCCAGCCGAGTGTATAGCAGTCTCAGACTGGCTTTGTAATGGTAATCAAAAGTCTTCCACTATAGGGAATGGTAGGGTGCCATTTCAGACACGCCCAGGTATCTCCAGCTCTGTCCACGGAGAAACCCCAGGTTGTCGAATCTTTAGTTATGTCAGTCGTTTTGGTGAAGTCCAGCTCTTGTCTATATCAGCCTAAACGTGTATTAGAATCACCCCCCCCCCCTCAAAAAATAGATTCTTAACCATGGCCAGAAAAGTGTCACTTCACTGTTCTCCAGTCAGTTTTTCTGTGTAACCAGTGATCAAGAGGCTTGTCTCTGTGGAATCCCATTGCTCGTTGTCATCAGTCTGTGATGTAACCAGTGGCGTCATCAGACTCGTTGTCTCCAAACATGTCATCAGGGGGATAGCAAGTCGGAATAGAGAGTCAAGGGGTTGAGGCGTTGTTGGCGTGGCGATGTAGCATAGTTGTCATGATGATAAGGCATATGTATACGTGTGGTGTTTGAGGGGACAGAGGATGACAGACAGACCGTGTAGGGGGAGTGGTGACAATGTAACGCTGTCACTACCTGTGGAGCGAACAGGGGGGGATTTGAGGACACACACATATGCCAAACAAATACACACACACACACACACACTAAAGAGCATGCATACACACACACACACACACACACACACAATCTCTCTGCATGCTGAGTGACCACCCACGGGGGGAAACTGCAGACCATTGCACAATACAGGACAACACACAAGGGTATCACACGGAAGTAGGCATGCTGCACACATTTCTTTATACACACGTGCACACACTCACATCTATACAGACAAACACATATTCAAACCGAGCAGGGTGTATGGCTTTGACCCCTGTCTCATAAATATATGACATAGGACATCTCTCCCTTTACCCTTCTGAAGGATAGTGTGTGTCTGTGTGTGTTTGTGTGTGTGGCTATGAATCACCCACAATACTGACAAACCTGTCACTAAGGTTGAGTCCAAAATGTCTACCTATTTCCTATTTAGTGCCCTACTTCTGACCAGGGCCTATATGGCTCTAGTCAAAAGTAGTGTACTATTTAGGGAATGTGGTACCATTTGGGACACAGGTTTAGCCCCAGGAGACTGCCAAGAGGAGCAACAAGCTCAGATTAAACACACCCTCTCTCTTTCTCTCTTACCCTCCTGTCCTTCCCTCTCTCTTCTCTGTCTCTATCTTCTGTCTCGCTCCACCCTCCCTCCTTCTCTCTTTTTCTCTGTAATGGTGTGTCAGTCATCATTAGTTGTTCTTTTGTTTTCTCTTTAATCACCAGCTCTGACATCAACAACCCTGTCACTCACGCTTTGTGTGTGTGTGTGTGTGTGTGTGTGTGTGTGTGTGTGTGTGTGTGTGTGTGTGTGTGTGTGTGTGTGTGTGTGTGTGTGTGTGTGTGTGTGTGTGTGTGTGTGTGTGTGTGTGTGTGTGTGTGTGTGTGTGTGTGTGTGTGTGTGTGTGTGTGTGTGTGTGTGTGTTTGTGTGTGTGTGTGGACGTGTGTGTGTGGACGTGTGTGTGTGTGTGTGGACGTGTTTAGCTATACTTGTGGAGAACAGAACTGGGGACATTTTTGTAGCCCACACAAGGTCAAATGCTATTTCTAGGGGGTTTACAGTGCCTTCGGAAAGTGTTCAGACCCCTTGACTTTTCCCACATTTTGTTACGTTACAGGCTTATTCTGAAATGGATTAAATAAAACATTCTCTTCAGCAATCGACACACAATACCCCATCATGACAAAGTGAAAACAGGTTAAGACATTCTTTGAAAATTATATATTAAAAAAATAGAAAAAAATGAAATACCTTATTTACATAAGTATTCAGACTCTTTGCTATGAGACTCGAAATTGACCTCAGGTTTATCCTGTTTCCATTGATTATTCATAAGATGTTTCTACAACTTGATTGGAGTCCCTCTGTGGTAAATTCAATTGATTTGACATGATTTGGAAAGTCACACTCCTGTCTATATAAGGTCCCACAGTTGACAGGTCGGATGAAACCAAGATGGAAGTCTTTGGCCTGAATGCCAAGCGTCACGTCTGGAAGAAACATGACACCATCCCTACAGTGAAGCATGGTGGAGGCAGCATCATGACAGTCGTTCTGGGAAGGTAGGAACTGGGAGACTAGTTAGGATCGAGGCAAAGATGATGAACAGAGCAAAGTACAGAGAGATCCTTGATGAAAATCTGCCCCAAAGCGCTCAGGACCTCAGACTGGAATGAAGGTCCACCTTCCAACAGGACAATGACCCTAAGCACACAGTCAAGACAACGCAGGAGTGGCTTCGGGACAAGTCTCTGAATGTCCTTGAGTGGCCCAGCCAGAGCCCAGACTTGAACCTGATCGAACATCTCTGGAGAGACCATTGAATAGCTGTGCAGCAACACTCCCCAACCAACCTGACAGAGCTTGAGAGGATCTATAGAGAAGAATGGGAGAAACTCCCCAAATACAGGTGTGCCAAGCTTGTAGCATCATACTCAAGAAGACTTGAGGCTGTAATCGCTGCCAAAGGTGCTTCAACAAAGTACTAAGTAACGGGTCTGAATACTTATGTGGCATTTCTACATTTCTAAAAACCTGTTTTTGCTTTGTTGTTCCGGGGCATTGTGTGTAGATTGATGAAGGGGAAAAAAGTTGTTTATTTCAGAATATAAGGCTGTAACGTAACAAAATGTGGAAAAATGTCAAGGTCTCTGAATACCTTCCGAAGGCACTGTAGGGTTAGATTTAGGTTTCGGGTTAGGTTTAGGGTTATGGTTAGGTTTTCGGGTTAGGGTTGGGGTTAAAGTTAGGGTTAGGAGTTAGGGAAAAGGGGATTTTGAATTAGCTGTGTGTGTGTGTGTGTGTGTGTGTGTGTGTGTGTGTGTGTGTGTGTGTGTGTGTGTGTGTGTGTGTGTGTGTGTGTGTGTGTGTGTGTGTGTGTGTGTGTGTGTGTGTGTGTGTGTGTGTGTGTGTGTGTGTGTGTGTGTGTGTGTGTACGGATAGTATGCCTGTAGTGCCAAATGTTGGTTTTAATTTGTGTATCTGGCTAGCATCTCCTGCAGTAACACACACACACACACACACACACACACACACAATTGGCTAGCCTATCTAATCTAAACACATTCTCTAGAATCAATACACACACACTGCATGGCTGTAATGGATACTCTAACTATAACCATCAACAACATTGTGTGTCTCTCTCAGTATTGCCACTTATGGACTCTCTCTCTCTCTCTCTCTCTCTATGTTGACAGATTGTGATGTCAGTCATAATGGTACAAACCCGATTGCTACAAAATGAGAAAACTCCCCTCCTTCCTCCATCTCTCCTCTCCTCCATCATCTCTCCTCTCCTCCATCATCTCTCCCTCTAGGGAGTGAGTGAGTGAGTGAGAGAGAGAGAGATACATTTGTGTGTGTGTGCACGTGTGTGTGTGAAGGCGGGAGAACACAGACAGGCTGACTGGTGGTACAGTGAGAAGGTGTGTGTGTCAGGACAACCCTATTGTTTCAGCAGGAGAAAGGGAGGAAACCGAGAGAGGGAGAAAGGGAGGAAACCGAGAGAGGGAGAAAGGGAGGAAACCGAGAGAGGGAGAAAGGGAGGAAACCGAGAGAGGGAGAAAGGGAGAGAGAGGGAGAGGCAACAGAGAGGGAGAAGGGGAAGAGAGCACGACATTAGGAGAGCGGGGCACGTCTTTTGTGCCATACATTTACTTGGATAAGATGGGTTAACTGAATAGTTAATACATTCAGTTGTTACACACAGTGTATTTATTATTCATACAGTTTTGTTACATGTATACATATGACAATACTGTATGGACAATATACTATGTGTGATTATACTATATGTACAGTATACGACTGTTCACACATGTTGTGCCATGTTTTATTTGCTTCTGATGGTCCCTGGCCCTAGTTCTATAGGGGTCTTTGTGGTTGTCAACCAGAGAGCAGTATAATGGGTGATACATGCCATGTAAATATCTACTAGACCTTCACATGGTGATTGAGAGGGTGTTGGACTGGGGGGAACGCTCTCAGGTCCTGCTCCAAAGACCCAGAGGAGAGGAGAGGAGAGGAGGAGAAGAGAAGAGAGAGAGAGAGGAGAGGAGAAGAGAGGAGAGGGACACAGAGAAAATGGAGAGAAGAGGGGATAGAAAGGGAGAGGAGGAATGGAGAGAAGAGGGGATAGAAAGAGAGAGGAGGAATGGAGAGGAGAGGGGATAGAAAGAGAGAGGAGGAATGGAGAGGAGAGGGGATAGAAAGAGAGAGGAGGAATGGAGAGGAGAGGGGATAGAAAGAGAGAGGAGGAATGGAGAGGAGAGGGGATAGAAAGAGAGGAGGGGGATGGAGAGAGGGAGGAATGGAGAGGAGAGGGGATAGAAAGAGAGAGGAGGAATGGAGAGGAGAGGGGATAGAAAGAGAGAGGAGGAATGGAGAGGAGAGGGGATAGAAAGAGAGAGGAGGAATGGAGAGGAGAGGGGATAGAAAGAGAGAGGAGGAATGGAGAGGAGAGGGGATAGAAAGAGAGAGGAGGAATGGAGAGGAGAGGGTATATAAAGAAAGAGGAGGAATGGAGAGGAGAGGGGATAGAAAGAGAGGAGAGGGGATAGAAAGAGAGAGGAGGAATGGAGAGGAGAGGGGATAGAAAGAGAGAGGAATGGAAGAGGAGAGGGGATAGAAAGAGAGGAGGAGGGGGATAGAAAGAGAGGAGGAATGGAGAGGAGAGGGATAGAAAGAGAGGAGGAATGGAGAGGAGAGGGGATAGAAAGAGGAGAGAGAGGAATGGAGAGGAGAGGGGATAGAAAGAGAGAGGAGGAATGGAGAGAGGGGAGGGGATAGAAAGAGAGAGGAGGAATGGAGAGGAGAGGGGATAGAAAGAGAGGAGGAATGGAAGGGAGGAGAGAGGAGGAATGGAGAGGGGATAGAAAGAGAGGAGGAATGGAGGGATAGAAAGAGGAATGGAGAGGAGAGAGGGGATAGAAAGAGGAGAGGAGGGGGAAAGAGAGGAGGAATGGAGAGGAGAGGGGATAGAAAGAGAGGAGGGAGGATGGAGAGGAGGAATGGAGAGGAGGGGGATAGAAAGAGAGGAATGGAGAGGAGAGGGGATAGAAAGAGAGAGGAGGAATGGAGAGGAGAGGGGATAGAAAGAGAGAGGAGGAATGGAGAGGAGAGGGGATAGAAAGAGAGAGGAGGAATGGAGAGGAGAGGGTATATAAAGAAAGAGGAGGAATGGAGAGGAGAGGGGATAGAAAGAGAGGAGAGGGGATAGAAAGAGAGAGGAGGAATGGAGAGGAGAGGGGATAGAAAGAGAGAGGAGTACGAGGCTGTGCATGCATTCCTCCCTCTCCGGAATGTCTAAGTGAGTTACTCCTCCCATCCACTCCGCGTTCCGGCGTTCCAATTGAATAGTTTCTCTCTCTCTCTCGGTCCCCCCCCCCATTGTCTCACTCTCTCCTTCTTCCTCTCTTCCCTTTTTCTGCCAGGCCGGGTTAAGAGCCTCGGAACGCCGGGAATGCTTGACTGTGTCCCAAATGACACCCTATTCCCTATTTAGTGCACTACTTTTAACAAGGACCCATAAGGCTCTGGTCAAAAGTAGAGCATCATATAGGGAATAGTGAGCCATAACACACTGCCAAGGTCTCCTCTGCACTCCTCTCCTCTGTCTCCCTCCCCTGTCTGTATCCATCACTTTGTCTCTTTTCTCTCCCTCTCTCACCCTGTCTGGCTCCCATCACCCTCTCTGTCTCTCTGTCTCTCTCTGTCTCTCTCTGTCTGTCTCTCTGTCTCTCTCTCTCTCTCTCTCTCTCTCTCTCTCTCTCTCTCTCTCTCTCTCTCCCTCTGTCCCTCTCTCTGTCTCTCTCTCTCTCTCTCTCTCTCTCTCTCTCTCTCTCTCTCTCTCTCTCTCTCTCTCTCTCTCTCTCCACTCTGTCTCTCTCTCTCTCTCCCCCCGTCTCTCTCTCTCTCTCTCTCTCTCTCTCTCTCTCTCTCTCTCTCTCTCTCTCTCTCTCTCTCTCTCTCTCTCTCTCTCTCTCTCTCTCTCTCTCTCTCTCTCTCTCTCTCTCTCTCTCTCTCGCTCTCTCTCCCCCTTGGCCTCATCCAGTGATTCAACCTTTATCAGTCTTCTGGCTGAAGTATTCTTTAGGAATGTTGATGATCACTGCAAACATCAGAGGAATGCAACATTCTAGAAGGCTCCAGAACACTTGGAGCCACATGGGTCCCTTTCACACTAGATTCTAGAACCCAAATCATGTAACGAAAACATCTTATTTCAACGTTCAAACCACTACGACTAAAATAGTACCAGCTAACTATGGTATTAGGTAACAGCCTTCTCTCACTCTGCATCTCTCTTTGCGTTGTTAGCGAACCCCTTTCCATTGAATCTCAATGAGAGGCTTTAGACTTTGAGGTTTGGGGGTTTGAGGGAATTTTTGGGATGAGGGGGGTTTCTTAATCCTTTCAAGGGTGCACCAGGGGTCTCGGGTGAGGCTGAGGGGGTACAGAGGGGTGCGTGAGGACATTGACCCCTCAGTCCAACACAGTAATAGAAACAGCCTTCTAAGGCAGTTATCCCACGTTCCCACTTCTGGCACCAATGATCATGCAGCCTACGGTGTGTGTGTGTGTGTGTGTGTGCGCGCGTGCATACGTGCATGCTTTAATGTGTTTGTGTGTGGCCTACGTGATCCCACTTCTGGCACCAGTGTGCGTGCAGCTGCAGGGTAGAAAGCAAAGAACAGAACAGAACAGAATACTAATATCACAGCCCAGTGGTGGCTGGTGGGGTTAGCTATATACCAGAGCCCTGAGATCCCTATAGACCTGCCAATAAGAGAGTGGGAAGACTATGACAGACCTTATTATCTATTGAGAATATCTATTGAGACCTTATTATCTATTGAGACCGTATTATCTATTGAGACGGTATTATCTATTGAGACATTATTATCTATTGAGACATTATTATCTATTGAGACATTATTATCTATTGAGACCTTATTATCTATTGAGCCCTTATTATCTATTGAGACCTATTATCTATTGGGACCTTTATCTATTGAGACTATCTATTGAGACCTTATTATCTATTGAGAATATCTATTGAGACCTTATTGTCTATTGATACTATCTATTGAGACCTTATTATCTATTGAGAATATCTATTGAGACCTTATTGTCTATTGAGACCTTATTATCTATAGAGACCGTATTATCGATTGAGACCTTATTATCTATTGAGACCTTATTATCTATTGAGACTATCTATTGAGACCTTATTATCTATTGAGAATATCTATTGAGACCTTAGTGTCTATTGAGACCTTATTATCTATTGAGACCTTATTATCTATTGAGCCCTTATTGTCTATTGAGATTATCTATTGAGACCTTATTATCTATTGAGACCTTATTATCTATTGAGACCTTATTATCTATTGAGACATTATTATCTATTGAGCCCTTATTGTCTATTGAGATTATCTATTGAGACCTTATTATCTATTGAGACCTATTATATATTGAGACCTTATTATCTATTGAGACCTTATTATCTATTGAGACCTTATTATCTATTGAGACCTATTATCTATTGAGACCTTATTATCTATTGAGACTATCTATTGAGACCTTATTGTCTATTGAAACCTTATTATCTATTGAAACCTATTATCTATTGGGACCTATTATCTATTGGGACCTTATTATCTATTGAGACCTTATTATCTATTGAGACCTATTATATATTGAGACCTTATTATCTATTGAGACCTTATTATCTATTGAGACCTTATTATCTATTGAGACCTATTATCTATTGAGACCTTATTATCTATTGAGACTATCTATTGAGACCTTATTGTCTATTGAAACCTTATTATCTATTGAGACCTATTATCTATTGAGACCTATTATCTATTGGGACCTTATTATCTATTGAGACCTTATTATCTATTAAGACCTATTATATATTGAGACCTTATTATCTATTGAGACCTTATTATCTATTGAGACTATCTATTGAGACATTATTATCTATTGAGACCTTATTATCTATTGAGCCCTTATTGTCTATTGAGACCTACTATCTATTGGGACCTTTATCTATTGAGACTATCTATTGAGACCTTATTATCTATTGAGAATATCTATTGAGACCTTATTGTCTATTGATACTATCTATTGAGACCTTATTATCTATTGAGACCTTATCTATTGAGACTATCTATTGAGACCTTATTATCTATTGAGACTATCTATTGAGACATTATTATCTATTGAGACCTTATTATCTATTGAGCCCTTATTGTCTATTGAGACCTACTATCTATTGGGACCTTTATCTATTGAGACTATCTATTGAGACCTTATTATCTATTGAGAATATCTATTGAGACTTTATTGTCTATTGAGACCTTATTATCTATTGAGACCGTATTATCTATTGAGACCTTATTATCTATTGAGACCTTATTATCTATTGAGACTATCTATTGAGACCTTATTATCTATTGAGAATATCTATTGAGACCTTATTGTCTATTGAGACCTTATTATCTATTGAGACCGTATTATCTATTGAGACCTTATTATCTATTGAGCCCTTATTGTCTATTGAGATTATCTATTGAGACCTTATTATCTATTGAGTCCTATTATATATTGAGACCTTATTATCTATTGAGACATTATTATCTATTGAGACCTTATTATCTATTGAGACCTTATTATCTATTGAGACCTATTATCTATTGAGACCTTATTATCTATTGAGACCTTATTATCTATTGGGACCTTATTATCTATTGAGACCTTATTATCTATTGAGACCTATTATCTATTGAGACCTTAATATCTATTGAGACCTATTATCTATTGGGACCTTATTATCTATTGAGACCTATTATCTATTAAGACCTTAATATCTATTGAGACCTATTATCTATTGGGACCTTATTATCTATTGAGACCTTATTATCTTTTGAGAATATCTATTGAGACCTTATTGTCTATTGAGACCTATTATCTATTGAGACTATCTATTGAGAACTTATTATCTATTGAGACCTATTATCTATTGAGACATTATTATCTATTGAGACCTTATCTTTTGAGCTTCGCCCGGCAATAGAAAGCTAAAATGTCGACAATAGAACGTTTTCATGTCTTTCATGAAAAATGTCTTATTTTCATGCCTTTGTTCTTCTATTGACCCTCTATGACTACATGAGTTTGTAGAATGTGTTTTTATCATCGAATGTCTGACTGTGCTGGGTGCTCTGTTCTAACAGTCATTGTGCTTGGTCATTTTTCATGTACTCACTATCTCTTCTCTCTTTCTCGTTCCTCCAGCTGTCTGGATCACTGAAGAGGAGGCTGACTGCGACTGAGGGGGCCCACCAGGGGGGCTTACGGCAGGGCCAAGGGCCCGGTAATGGCCCTGGTCTGGGTCTGAACGGTACCTCCGACGGTTCTTCCATGACCCAGGGGTCCGGGGGGCCCACCAAGCGACTCTGCCTGGAGGATGTGACCCTCGCCATGGGTACCAGCTTCCAGCAGAGCTCTTACTCTGGAGGACCCAGTCCTGGAGGTCATGGAGGTCCTGGAAGTCAGGGGTCACTTGAAGGTAACAGGCTGGGGAATGGGAACAACGGGCTAGGGTCACCCTACTCTATGCCCCCTAAGGCGAGTCCTGGGTCAGGGGGGCCTGGAAGCGTAGGTGGAGGAGGACAATTTCACCCCAATGGAAGCTCCTCGTCTGCCCCATCGGTTGAGCAGGAGCTCCAGGATATTCTGGATGAGTTGACCAAGAACCCAGATCCTTCTCTGCAGGAGTTGGATCTGGACAAGATACTGGGGAATAAAGAGGAGCAGAATCAAGGATCAGGGCCGAGGTACATCCACCCACATTCGCCCAAACGCTCCCCCCAGAGAACCACATCTCACCTGGAGAGCCACCTCACCCACTCCCCAGGCTTTCCACAGGCAGGGTCTACCCAAGTAGGCCCGAGTCTGGCCGGAGCCCCGTACTCCATCCCCCACCCCTCCAAACCCGTTCCCTCGCCTCTCTCGGCTTCACCACACCATTCCTCTTCATCCCAGAACCAAGCACGTTCTCCGATGTTATCCGCCGCCCTCTCCTCTCGACCCGGGTCTACTTGGCACGAGGTATCGCGAGCTCAACAGCTCCAGCAAATGGCGTCCAACTCCAACAAACACCTTTCCTCCAACACCCCTATCCCCCAGAACCAGACCCAGAATCAACCCCAGACCCAGGCCTCTATGCCTCTATCCCAGCAAGGCTCACCCTGGGGCGGGCAGAAACTCCCCAACTCCTCCCCGCTCCACCAACAACCATTCAGCCCGGCTGGAAGCATTCAAAGCCCCCAGGGGTCAATGTCAATCTCCATCCTGGCTCCAGCTCCGTCTGCAGGGCCTTCACCACCCTACCGCCCAGATAAGCTAGGCAGTCCGGCTCTCGCCCAGCCGCCGTTTAGCCCACAGAGTACCCTTCTACCTTTAGGAAACACCAGCACATCCAGCACTTCATCCAACATCCAGGGGTCACAAGCCAACTACATGCCCAGTGGAGGTGCACCAACATCAGGCGCCACAAGACCATCTCCCCCCTACCGAACTGACAAGCCTCACCAAAGCCCGGCGCTCCAGTCCCAGCATCAACCTCAACCCCAGAACCAAACCCTACCCCTACCCCAAACCCAACAACCACATCCATACAGCACCCAGAACGGGTCAGGACCCAACAACAACATCTCGAGTCAGCTCTACAAAGCCATGACGGCGGGTCAACCCAGCAGCCTCAAGCTACTCATGCAACAACAACAACATCAACAACAACAACAGCAACATTCAAACACGCAACAGCTACAGACGAACGCCCAACTGGGCCAACACCCGTCCATGTCCAAACCATGTGGTGGTGGAGTCCCGCACCAGGAACCCTCATATTCCTTCACCAACACCAAGCCCCTCCGCCATTTTGACCTGGACCCCCAGCAGAAGATGGGAGGAGGGGGTGGACCCCCAATGGGCCCTGGACAGGGTGGACCCCCCAACCCCATGGCTGGTTACCGTGGAATGCAGCATGGTGGTGCAGCCGGAACACCAGCGTCAGTAGCAGCGAACCATGCCCATCTATTGCAACAGAGGATGCAGCAGAGAGCAGCAATGCAGCAGGCCGCAGCAGGAATCATGGGGCCACAACACTGTAGAGAGGTGAGTCATGATTGGTAGATTTTACTTCCTGGTTGCAGTATGTAGAGCGGTGATTGGATGGTTATATTTTCTGGTTGCAGTATTTATTGGGGTGCAAAAGTTGTCAGTAGTGCCTCCTCTGAGGTCATGTCTGTGTTGGGTTACTGCTTTAGTTGTCTTTTTGTTCAGGGAACTTAATGCTGCATACTTTTATTTTGAAGTTTTTCTCAGGGCCTGTCGCAAATGTTTCCTTTAGGACTGAGTCCCACTCGTTCAAGGGTTTTTCTTCATTCTTACTATTTTCTACATTGTAGAATAATAGTGAAGACATCAAAGACAAATCAAAAGACAAATCAAAATATATTAAATATTTGAGATTCTTCAAATAGCCACCCTTTGCCTTGACGACAGCTTTGCACACTCTTGGCATTCTCTCAACCAGCTTCACGAGGTAGTCACCTGGAATACATTTCAATTAATAGGTGCGCCTTCTTAAAAGTGAATTTGTGGAATTTCTTTCCCTCCTAATGCTTTTCAGTTATGTGTGGAGAGATGATCAGTTGTGTTGTAACAAGGTAGGGATGGTATACAGAAGATAGCCCTATTTGGGAAAAGACCAAGTCCATATTATGGCAAGAACAGCTCAAATAAGCAAAGAGAAACAACAGTCCATTATTACTTCAAGACATGAAGGTCAGTCAATCCGGAATATTTCAAGAACTTTGAAAATCTCTCAAGTGCAGTCGCAAAAACCATCAAGCGCTATGATGACACTGGCTCTCATGAGGACCGCCACAGGAAAGGAAGACCCAGAGTTACCTCTGCTGCAGAGGATAAGTCCATTAGAGATACCAGCCTCAGAAATTGCAGGCCAAATAAATGCTTCACAGAGTTCAAGTAACAGACACATCTCAGCATCAACTGTTCAGAGGAGATTGTGTGAATCAGGCCTTCATGGTCGAGTTGCTGCAAAGAAACCACTACTGAAGGACACCAATAATAAGAAGAGACTTGCTTGGGCCAAGAAACACGAGCAATGGACATCAGACCGGTGGAAATCTGTCCTTTGGTCTAATTAGTCCAAATTTGAGATCTTTGGTTCCAACCGCCGTGTCTTTGAGACGCGGTGTGGGTGAACGGATGATCTCCGTATGGGTATTTCCCACGGTTAGGCATGGGGGAGGAGGTGTTATGGTGTGATGGTGCTTTGCTGGTGACACTGTCTGTGATTTATTTAGAATTCAAGGCACACTTAACCAGCATGGCTACCACAGCATTCTGTAGATACGCCATCCCATCTGGTTTGCGCTTAGTCCCACTATCATTTGATTTTCAACAGGACAATGACCCAACACACCTCCAGGCTGTGTAAGGGCTATTTTACCAAGAGGAGAGTGATGGAGTGCTGCATCAGATGGCCTGGCCTCTACAATCACCCGACCTCAAACAAATTGAGATGGTTTGGGATGAGTCGAACCGCAGAGTGAAGGAAAAGCAGCGAAAAAGTGCTCAGCATATGTGGGAACTCCTTCAAGACTGTTGGAAAAGCATTCCAGGTTGAGAGAATGCCAAGTGTGTGCAAAGCTGTCATCAGGGCAAAGGGTGGCTATTTGAAGAACCTCAAATATAAAATATATTTTGATTTGATTTAAAACGTTTTTGGTTACTACATGGTTCCATATGTGTTATTTCAATGTTTTGATGTTTTCACTATTATTCTACAATGTAGAAATTAGTAAACATAAAGAAAAATCATTGTTTGAGTTAAGTGTTCTAAAACTTTCAACCGGGAGGAAATTGGATGTTAGTGTCGAACTGTTGTGCTTGACTGTTTCTGCTGCTTTGGACTGACTTACGTTGTTTAGAGAATTTACTGAGAAAGGGCTACAAGAACTGTAGCCTTGTTCGTGTGATGTGGTATTCCATCATGAAGTGTTGCTGTCTGCAGCATTTGGAGTTCAGCAAAAGGGGCAAGGTTACAGAGGACAGGATGAGGGGAGAGGAGCAATGGAGAGCACAGGAGAGGTGGGGAGTAGTTGTGGTGGGGAGTGTAGGGGGCAGAAGAGGGGTAGCTACATAGAGGGGGGGCCCCCTGCTGTTTTTCAAAGGGGGATGGAGGAGAGAAGTCAGTGTGTGTGTGGAGGGATGGGGGGCTGTGTTAGATTAATTATGTAGAAGACAGAAGGGAACAGGGAGTGGAGGAATCTCTTCCTTTGTGTCGCGGTACCTTAAACCAAATGGAACCCTATTCACTATATAGTGCACTGCTTTTGACCAAGGGCTGGTGAAAAGTAGTGCACTATACACTATACACTAATTAAAAGTCACCACAGTCATACATATCTATTGCGTGTATTTAATGTACATGCAGTGGTTAGGAGGGCCCCTTTCCAAGTTCCCTACTTACTTACTGTAAAGACAGGATTCCCTATCTGCTACATCTACCCTAATACACTTCCTGGTTGTAAAATGGGAGAGAAGTGTTGGAAAAGTGTTACAGCGAATAAACAGTCTTAACACTGTGACATGTTTTCATTGAAATTCTAAATAATAATAAAAAGTATTTCAGAAAAGTGTTTGGTTATGTGTTCCGAGCCTACACGCTTGGTGTTACAGTGTATAGGAGGACGGTTTTGGAGGTGTGTGCGTTAGGGGCTTATTAACCGAGGGGCCCCTTTAGCGCTTACTCACTCCTTCCCGAGAGGCCAACCCTTCCCCCTCCCGCTCATCCCCCTCTCCCTCCTTCCCTCTTATCCCCTCTTTTCTAAAATTCATTATCCTTCATTGGAGTGCATGCTGAAAGAGTGCTACTGGGCAGAGAAGGGGGCGGAGAGAGAGAGTGAGAGACCGAGACAGAGAGAGAGAGAGAGAGAGGAGGGGGGGTAGGAGCTTCAAACACACCGCGCTGCTCTCTGCCGCAAAGATTCTGCTTGCTGCTGCAGGAGAGAATGCTGCCGCGGCAATTTGAAACCCAATCTAAAGACACACACCACAGGAACACACTAATGTACACGTGTATGCACGCACGTGCACGCACCACACACACACACACACACACACACACACACACACACACACACACACACACACACACACACACACACACACACACACACACACACACACACACACACACACACACACACACACACACACACACACACACACAAATGTAAACATGTATGCACACACAGCATTCACGTTTGTCTTAAGCAGCACTCTCAAATACACACTAAAACACAATTTAAACATCCCCTGTACACACAATATACACATAACACACATTCTTAAAAAGAAACACCACAAGGCATTGTTCAGGTAATGAGCACTCCCACATGACAGCAAACATATTAAGCACTCAATCATCCACACTTACGTGTAGCGCACACCCACACGCGCACGCACAGAGTGCAGTTTTCTAAAGCCCAGTTCTGTCGTGTGAACTCAAGGCAGGGTTTTCCTGGCAATAGCAGCCTTTTCGTATTTGTTGACTCAAGTGGGGTTCCCCTCCCTAACCTTCCCTCCCTCCCACACACACACACACACACACACACACACACACGCACGCACGCACGCACGCACGCACGCACGCACGCACGCACGCACTTCTATGGAAAGGCCTCCCTCCCTCTCTTTCTCTTGTCTCTCGCCAACAAAATCTCACTATCTGACACATTCTGACTTCAGTATGAGTTTTTATGGTTAAGTTTAGGCATTAATTACGATCAGTTAACTTAAGGGTTAATAATTGGGATCGGGTTAAAACAGAAACTACTCGATGGTTAAGTTTAGGCATTAATTATGCCCATCCACAATGCCTTAGAAAGCCGAGAGCCTACTTGATGGTAATAGCGAACACCAATGCCCCTAGTGGCCGGTATTGAAGGCATCTCCCGGCGTCCTGGGGCCCTGGATGAACGTCAAAAACGGCATTGGATCTTGTGTGACCTGGCTGCTCTCTCTCCCTTCTCTCTCCCCCTCTCCTTCTCTTTACTTCTCATTCTACCCTCTCTCTCTCTTCCCCCTCTCTCTGTCTCTCGACAGCTCTCTCTCTTTCTCTCTACACCTCGCTCTCTTTCTCTCTCTCTCTCTCTCTCTGTCCACCTACTCAAGCTGAGTTGCATTTAAAGGGGAGTGCCTCGCACTGACTGTCTCTTCCGTTTTCTCTCTTTCACTCTTCCTCTTGCTTCCTTCACTCACGCGCTCTTTCTGCATTCGGTCTCGCTCTCTTTCTCTCTCTCTCTCCCTCTCTCTTTCACTCCCTCTGTTCCTCCCTCTCTCCCTGTTGACTATTCTTCTTTCTCTGACTTCTGGTTTAGGGCTGTGCAGCTGTGAGCAGGGAGAAACACAGTCACACTCACCCACACACAGGGAAAAAAGTGTGTATTAAGGCCTGCTATGTGCTCATACAGTTGCAAGTGTTTTTCTATGTGAGCCTGTTATTTACACACCACAGGAATGTATAGCTGTGTGTGTGTGTGTGTGTGTGTGTGTGTGTGTGTGTGTGTGTGTGTGTGTGTGTGTGTGTGTGTGTGTGTGTGTGTGTGTGTGTGTGTGTGTGTGTGTGTGTGTGTGTGTGTGTGTGTGTGTGTGGGTGCGTGCGTGCGTGCGTGCGTGCGTGCGTGCGTGCGTGCGTGCGTGGTAACACAGGTGAACTGGGTTGAGTCCGGTGCTGGTTGATGACACACCAGACTGAGGGTGTGTTTAAGTGTGGACGTTCATCCATAACATGTTGAATTTCGAAGGGAAATTATGAGACCGTGTTGCTCCAGATATATATATATATATACACATAGATACACACACACACCGTATGTATGTACGAACTTAACAAGTCTCCTTGGCCTGAGCTAGTCACAACCTCCCTCCTCCTCTTCCTCCTCCTATTCACCCCTTCCTTTCTTCTCCTCTCCCACACTCTCTCCATCTCTCTCTCTGTTTGTCCTACCTCCGAGGCTGACAGCATTTTTGCACTGTTTTCGCTATGTCTGTATTCATCAATCTAGCAAAGCGGCAATATTTTGAATAATGTAGAAAACTATGGCCTTTGGCTTTCACCTGGAATTGTTTATTTATGTCTGAGAAAAAAATATGCCCATATGATCGAGTACATAATAAAATGACCACTTTGTTACAATACATATATGTACATAATAATGTTATAGATGTTATATTAAACTGTGTAATGTGCAAAAATATTAATAAAGTAAAATGTTCATTTTTCATCAACTTAACATGATGAACAGGAATGACACTTACTCTCAAGGGTCTCCAAAAAGAACTATCTGAAAGCCATGCCCCTAATAGGCCACGCTTCCTGGAAATAACCTATGGATTACATTAAAAAAGACCCAGCTGCTGGGTCAACCCAGCATGAAAGTGAATGAAAGTCCAACTGATGGTTAAATTAACCCATGTTTGGGTAATCCAAACAACTCAACTGGTTGGGTCAAAATAACCCGGTGTGTGTTCTGTACAGTATTTACCCAGCGCTTGGTTACCAAACAACCCAAATTGGTTTTTAACCAATCATTGTTTAGAGTGTAGCAGTCTTGTTTTTGAGACCACCTAAAGCGAGTCCGATTCAAGACCAAGACCGGAGCAAAATGAGTCCGAGTCAAGACCGAGACCGGAGAGGTGACGAGAAAGAGTCAAGACCAAGACCGGAGAGGTGACGAGAACGAGTCAAGACCAAGACCGGAGGGGTGACGAGACCGAGTCAAGACCGAGACCAGGAGGGGGATAAAGGGCCAGAGACCGAGTCAAGACCGAGACCGGAGGGGTGACGAGACCGAGTCAAGACCGAGACCGGGAGGGGGATAAGGGGCCAGAGACCGAGTCAAGACCGAGACCGGGAGGGGGATAAGGGGTCCGAGACCGAGTCAAGACCAAGACCGGGAGGGGGATAAGGGGTCGAGACCGAGTCAAGACCGAGACCGGGAGGGGGATAAGGGATCCGAGACCGAGTCAAGAACCGAGAACAGAAAAATGCTAGTCTAATTCAAGACCCGGATTGTCATTTTGTCAAATCACCACCATAATAAGGGTTAAAAATGGCCCCGAAACAGAACAACAGAACAACATATGGATTCTTTAGACATAAAAAAATAAAAAATAAATGCATGCTGAGGGAAAATAGAGCCACTCTACAAATTATTACTAACCCAAACACAGTGGGGAACAATCAGCCTTCTACGCCTTCAGATGAGGGCTAAGTATTTATAAAATATTAATGATAATAATATAAATATTTTTAATTATGTTCTGATTTAGTCTCTTCCCGTTTCTGTTGGAAAGGAAAGGGATAACGCTGAAGAAGAAAAAAGTTCCAATCAGGATTTTTCTTTGTTGGTCTCTGGGGAGATAAATCTAGCATTAGCTAGCTCCATCAGCCATTGGCTAGGCCATCAGATGCTAGATAAAGGCATCTGTCATTCAACTGTATTAGGGTAAAAGTTTGGAGTGACATATGGGATCTTCTGCCTTCTTGAAGGCCAACAGGTTGCCTAGTTAAATAAAGGTAAAATAAAAATAAATTAAAACATTTAAAATACTAAGGCATTTGTGAAATGTCTTATAGCAATGGGAAAGCGGCCGTCAGTTTACAATTAAAAGACACTGCAGAAAATAAAACCAAATAAAAACATCTGTCTTGTCCAGGACCGGAGTCTACACAGATAGGTGCGCTATAGTCAATCCGACCTACAGTAGGCCCTTACACAAACAAGCCATTTGCCAATAGAGCCTGCCATCAATCACTTTGAACGACTTTAGGTCATTAGAACACATTCACCAAAAGCCACAAAATACTCCTGAATGTATTTCTGCGAATATATAAACACCACGGGAGTCCTCTTACATTTGGGAACTTTGCAGTCTTATTGATCAAACATCCTTGAAAAGAAAGGCTCTCCCTCAGTTATGCACAACAATGACAAAATGAGAGGAAACCTCACCAGGACATTTTTACTCGCCGTAGCAGAGCTGGTTAGGCTGTTTACATGTTATCTAGAGCGTTCTTGACTAACTATGACTTTTTTGTTGTTGTTGTGTGTGTTTACTGACACCGGTTATATTCAGCCCGTTTTGTAAATTCATCAGTTGTTCAGAATTTGCCAATGCAAGATATATGCTAACTTGGATAACAGTGGTTCTAGCTAG
>NC_060197.1:22850311-22862811 GCF_021184085.1 Oncorhynchus gorbuscha
TAGAAGTAGCAGTAGTCATATTCATAATCATTGTCATACAGTAGTAGTAGTAGTAGTAGTAGTAGCAGTAGTAGTAGTTATATTCATAATCATAGTCATACAGTAGTAGTAGTAGTAGTAGTAGTAGTAGTAGTAGTAGTAGTCATATTCATAATCATTGTCATAATCATTGTCATACAGTAGTAGAAGTAGCAGTAGTCATATTCATAATCATTGTCATACAGTAGTAGTAGTAGTAGTAGTAGCAGTAGTAGTAGTTATATTCATAATCATAGTCATACAGTAGTAGTAGTAGTAGTAGTAGTAGTAGTAGTAGTAGTAGTAGTAGTAGTAGTAGTCATATTCATAATCATTGGCATACAGTAGTAGTAGTAGTAGTAGTAGTAGTAGTAGTAGTAGTAGTCATATTCATAATCATTGGCATACAGTAGTAGTAGTAGTAGTAGTAGTAGTAGTAGTAGTAGTAGTCATAATCATATTCATAATCATTGGCATACAGTAGTAGTAGTAGTAGTAGTAGTAGTAGTAGTCATAGTCATATTCATAATCATTGGCATACAGTAGTAGTAGTAGTAGTAGTAGTAGTAGTAGTAGTAGTAGTAGTAGTAGTAGTAGTCACATTCATAATCATTGTCATACAGTAGTAGTAGTAGTAGTAGTCATATTCATAATCATTGGCATACAGTAGTAGTAGTAGTAGTAGTAGTCATATTCATAATCATTGGCATACAGTAGTAGTAGTAGTAGTAGTAGTCATATTCATAATCATTGGCATACAGTAGTAGTAGTAGTAGTAGTAGTAGTAGTAGTAGTCACATTCATAATCATTGTCATACAGTAGTAGTAGTAGTAGTAGTAGTCACATTCATAATCATTGTCATACAGTAGTAGTAGTAGTAGTAGTAGTTTATATTCATAATCATTGTCATACAGTAGTAGTTGAGAGTACTTAGTGTTGTCAACACTCTAGATTAGGGCCTAATATTTATAAACAGTTTATAATCAGCTCTTCAGTATTAAACTATTCATGAAGAGAGAGTTTAGTCTCAACAAGCACTAACAATAGCAGTCGTAAACACACATACTCACTCACACATGATAGAGATGTATTTAGTACTTAATTAATTACATTGCTGAATAATGTCCGTTATATAAACGTGTGTGTGTGTGTGTGTGTGTGTGTGTGTGTGTGTGTGTGTGTGTGTGTGTGTGTGTGTGTGTGTGTGTGTGTGTGTGTGTGTGTGTGTGTGTGTGTGTGTGTGTGTGTGTGTGTGTGGGAGGGTGCAGAAAGGGGGAGACAGAGACAGACAGTACGGAGTCAGACAGTCTTGGCGACTGGATTCTGGGAGCGGAGGAGTGGGGGCTTACACACACACACACACACACACACACACACACACACACACACACACACACACACACACACACACACACACACACACACACACACACACACACACACACACACACACACACACACACACACACACACATGCTAAGGCAGACCTCAAACTCACACACAGTCTCTGGCAGAACGGCAGTATTTGCAGACAAACACCCACCTTCAGTTGTACACAAACAGAGGCACATTGACTAATACCAACACACATGCGTTGCCACTGGCAGGCGTTGCTCTTCAAGATGTTGAAGGCAGATTTTGTGTTGTCAACAACAAGATCTCATGGTTTTACCAATTTCACTTCAGATTCTGATGTTTATCCATGTCAAAGTTAGACATTTCTCTAAGGGTTCAATTTCAAAGTGTTTTTGACGTCCTGGGTTGTTTACAAGTCACAAGTCAGTCTCAAGTCTTAGCACTCAAGTCAAGACAGGCAAGTCAAGTCTCAAGTCAAGACCATCAAGTATCAAGTCAAGTCTCAAGTCCTAAACCTTGAGGTTCGAGTCCTAGACAATGTGCTCTTCACCAAATGTATTACCATTTCATATTTTTAACAAGAATAATAGTTAGTATATTACATAGCACATCATGAATGCTTTTAAAAATATCTATATATTTATTGCTTTCCAAATAAACGTTTTATTTCCATGGAAATACATGGGTAGCCATGAGAAAGACCCCTAATAATGATCGATTATTGAGGATCGCTATGGAGCGCAATCGGACGATGTAGGCTAGTACACAATCGCCCAACCTTAACACACACACACACTCTCTGTGTGGTTACAGTAGGCAGTCGTACAGTAGGCAGTCGTATGTCAATGGTTTTAGGAACAGCGGTAACATAAGGCAGGATTTTAGGCTACCAACTGCCTAGCCAGTTGTAGCTCAATCTGGAGTGCAATTATCACGTTCCCGCACTGACTAACTGTGTGGAGGCTCATTGATTTAACGTTACGCTAGCCTACATGATACACTAGTAAAGTAATACAATATACAGCTGTTGGCTATATTAGCCACGACTTGCCGTTCTTTGTGCAGCTTCAAATGTCGAACAAATGTGGAAATTGTTTCTCCTCCTCATTTTCTTCCCGCATGTTTTGTAAGTTGCAATTTGTTTTTTTTTGTTGATACAGCGTCTTCTTTATAGCGTCTTCTTTATATCCGAAAATAATAATTTGGGGTATCATCTTTCCAAGGGCTCCATCTAAATTCATTCACCGACGTTCCTCTGCACTGCCCCGCACAACCTTTTCTCAGCTGGCTCAATTTGATTGGCTGCTGTCCGATTCAAATTGTAATCCGTTAAATGAAGAGTTGATGTGCTGCACACTTTTTAATAGCATCATTTTTACTATTTGGGCTTGGGGATCAAGTCAGCTCGAGTCATAAGGCTCAAGTCCAAGTCAAGTCATTGGCGTTAAAGTCAAAGTCGAGTTACAAGGCATCATATTTGTGAATCGAGTCTGACTCAAGTCCAAGTCATGTGACTCGAGTCCACACCTCTGTCTCCTCCTGCTCAGCATCGTTCTGTTTCTCCAAACGTCAATTTTCGAAGTTAATGGTTAAGGCTTTGGACAGGGTTAAAACATTAAAAAGCGACTGCCCCTAAAAACCAACTAATCCCTTTGAAAACGGACTATGTGTTGTCGAAATGAGTTTTTTATTCTAGTGTCAAATAGGAACATTTTGGTCATGAAGTCTGTTTCAGACATTGGAACCGTGGAACGAATAAATGAAGGTTGGGTTTGGATTACAATTATGTCAACAAATCATTCCCTCCTTTGCCACGCTCCACGTGCAAATCGCCCCTCCACCCACTTCACATCCCTTCATTGAATGGGGCTACGTTGTTTCGTCATACCCAACGAGTTCAAAGGTCACAGCTGTTTGAGACTGAAAAGCCCTAGCTATACTCACACACACACACACACACACACGATAGAGATATTTCTGTTTGACAATGTCATTTATAGCCATACTAGTATTTAGTAGTTAAACACATTGCTGAAAAATGTCCTGTTTGTGAAATACAGATATTGAGATACAAACGTGTGTGTGTGTGTGGGAGGGAGGGAGGAGGGAGAGACAGACAGTACGGAGTCAGACAGTCTTGGCGACTGGATTCTGGGAGCAGGGGAGTAGGGGCTTACACACACACATGGACACACACACACTGAGGAAAACCTCAAATTCACACACAGTCTCTGGCAGAACAACCCTATTTGCAGACAAACACCCACCTTCAGTTGTACACAAACAGAGACACATTGACTAATACCAACACACACACACTCGCACACTCACTCACACAGACACACACAACACACACACACACACAATGTAGCGTTTAGCGGATGCAGGCGTTGTTCTTCAGGATGTTGAAGGCAGACGCTGTGTTATTAGCAACAAGATCTCACTGTTTTACCAATTTGACTTCAGATTCTGATGTTTACCCACGTTTCTCTTAACGTCAAATTTCAAAGTTGCTCCAAAAGTCAAATTTCACTGGGTTTTTGATATCCTGGGTTGACTCCTGCTCAGCATTGTTCTGTTTCTCCAAACGTCAAATTTCGAAGTTAAGGGTTAAGGCTTTGGACAGGGTTAAAACATCAAAGAGCGACTGCCCCTAAAAACCAACTAATCCCTTTAAAAACGGCCTATGCAGCATCGATACGAGTCAGAAACATCTATTGTCGTGTCAACATTTACTACAACGTGTAAATAGGATACTTTTGGTCATAAAGTCAGGCTTGTCTGAAATGGAGTTTGGAAGTGTATCACAACGAGTAAATCATGCCCGCTTTTGCCAAGCTCCAGGTGCAAATCGCCCCTCCGGGCCACTTCACATCCCTTCATTGAATGGGGTTACGTTGTTTCATAGCACCCAACACTTTCAGAGGTCACAGCCATTCGAGACTAAAAAGCCCTCGCTACACAGATTGACCAACTATGATATGCATGCCCTGCCAAAGGACCCTACCTTGTGGAATAGGTGGTTGGAGTTTGTTGGTCCAGACTTGTGGTGAGTATACTGCTGGTTATGTATCTGGTTATGTATATTTTGATAATCATTATCATTATATAGCTAGCATAGCTGATGTTCGCTAGTCAGATACCTAACTAGCTCGCTAACGTCAGCCTACCTCAATACAACTCGGATTTGGCTTCGAGTTATTATAGACGAAGCAGTCACATTAGCCTCCGAGGTGCAACCCATGACTAGAGCACAAATAAATATATGGATGCAGCTATGGCGGTAATAGCTGACTCGTGTCTCGCTATAACAGTGTACTAACTAGCAGCAACAAACTCAAACCAACCCGGGCCATAGCAAAACAATGTCACAGTTGGTTGCGCAGTGTAACGGCGTCACTGTCCTGAATCTAATCCAATATGGAGCCAGTCGGTCTCCATATGTAAAACAAGGAATTAGCTTTCGAACGAGATTGTTACTTCTCGAGGGATGGTTGTAATTGAGGGACGATGACCATCGTTGACCCTGCCCAGTTAGGTGCCAGACTGATCCCCTTGTCATGAATGGACCTTCCAGAAGGAGCAAAGGTGGGTGTCATAACATGTCCAGCAATGTGATTGCAATGGTTTAGCAACCTCCAAAAAAGCATTTCACTGTTCACTTGCTATTTTCACAACTTGTCAGCCAAGCTCAGAATAAAAGTGTGGCATGCGACCCAATCGCCCTTGTGAACCCTCCTCCGTTGTCGCCAGTCTCCCTCGGCTCCTATGAAAAGGAGACGGCATCATGAGGCCTCTGATAGTGGACCCGAATTACTGCCATGATGACACAGGCGGCTTCATCAACAACGACAGGTAATGTGCGGTATGTGAAGTATGAAAAGTGTCGATTAACTAGTAGGCTAATTCCCCAGCCAAGCAAATACAACTAGTGGAGTCTTTTTGGTTGTGAAGTGCATTAGCAAAAGGCTTGGCTGTATGTTATATCACCTTGTCACAGGCCCTCCCAGTCAACGCCACCTCATAAGATTGCCTGCTGCAGTTGTTTGAGAGATTTAAAGCTGAATATGCAGCATAGAAAAGACTGGCAGGGGGTCCCTTATCAGCATCATGCAGGCATGCCCTCACTCTGAGCATTCCCATGAATGGAACAGTCAGCCACATGTTGGCTAGTATCCAGCCAGCAACCTTCGCCTGTCAGCGGCAACAGCTTTCACAGGCTCATCATTTGTATACATACAGAAGGTAACCCATTTCATTACTTTGATAACCCAATTGTGAAACATACAGTGCATTCGGAACATCCCCTTGACTTTTTCTACATTTTTGTTACGCGACAGCCTTATTCTAAAATGGATTCAAATGTTATTTGTCCCGATCAATCTACAAACAAAACCCCATAATGACAAAGCAAAAACTGTTTTTATGCATTTTTTTGTGCAAATTTATGAAAAAATAAAAGCTGAATACTTATATTTACGTTAGTATTCAGACCCTTAACTCAGTACTTTGTTGAAGCACATTTGGCAGCGATTACAACCTTGAGACTTATATGATGTTACAAGTTTGGCACACCTGTATTTCCTCTCAAGCTCTGTCAGGTTGGATGGGGAGCGTTGCTGCACAGTTATTTTCAGATCTATCCAGAGATGTTTGATAGGGTTCAAGTCCGGGCTCTGGCTGGGCCAGCAAAGGACAGTCAGAGACTTGTCCCGAAGTCACTCCTGTGTTGTCTTGGCTGTGTGCTTAGGGTGTTGCCCTGTTGGAAGGTGAACCTTCGCCCCAGTCTGGTTTTCATAAAGGATATCTCTGTACTTTGTTCCGTTCATCTTTCCCTCGATCCTGACTAGTCTCCCAGTCCCTGCCACTAAAAAAACATCCCCACAGCATGATGCTGCCACCACCATGCTTCACCATAGGGATGGTGCCAGGTTTCCTTCAGACGTGATGCTTGGCAGGCCAAAGAGTTCAATCTTGGTTTCATCAGACCAGCGAATCTTGTTTCTCATGGGTCGAGAGTCTTTAGGTGCCTTTTGGCAAATTCCAAGCAGGCTGTCATGTGTCTTTTACTGAAGAGTGGCTTCCATCTGGCCACTCTACCATAAAAGTCTGATTGGTGGAGTGCTGCCGAGATGGTTGTCCTTCTGGACTATTCTCCCATTTCCACAGAGGAACTCTGGAGCTCCTTCAGGTCACCTCCCTGACCAAGGCACTTCTCTCCCCGATTGCTCAGTTGTGCAGGCGGCCAGCTCTAGGAAGATTCTTGGTGGTTTCAAACTTCTTCCATTTAAGAATGATGGAGGCTACTGTGTTCTTGGGGACCTTCAATGCTGCAGACAGTTTTTGGTACCCTTCCCCAGATATGTGCCTCGACACAATCCTGTCTCGGAGCTCTTTGAAACTGTGGGACATTAAAAAGACAGGTGTGTGCCTTTTCCAAATCATGTCCAATCAATTGCATTTAACACAGGTGGACTCCAGTCACGTTGTAGAAACATCTCAATGATGATGAGCTCAATTTCGAGTCTCATAGCAAGGGGTCTGAATACTTATGTAAATAAGGTATGTCTTTATATATATATATATATACATTTGCAAACATTTCTAAAGAACTTCACTTTGTCATTAAGGGGTATTGTGTTAAGATTGATGAGGAAATATATTTAATAATTCCATTTTAGAATAAGGCCGTAACATAACGGAACATGGGAAAAGTAAAGGGGTCTGAATGCTTTCCGACTGCACTGTACATGATGTCAACTTCATTTGTGGCACATTGTCTGCTTCGTAGATGCACCATTTCAATTCACATTTGATGATATCTGAAGTGAAATAGAAAGGTGAACGCAGCGATCAGGTTGGTTCCACCAGGCTATTTATAATCACCATTGATAATGTAATCAGTGTGTCATAGGAACACCATTTTCATTCCATGTGTGACTGATGAACTCTGCTTCCACTTGGCCTATTTCTACGGATGGACTGGAGATGCAGTGAATTGATGGGGAGACCATAATTGGGTAGATTTCCTCTGACCTGTTCAAACTTCAACATAGTACCTGTTTGTGTGTCAGGTATTACATATCATATCTGCCATTGGTAATAGAACAGTGACTGATGGGTGTATTATTTTTTTAATTTTTAATTTTTCACCTTTATTTAACCAGGTAGGCTAGCTGAGAACAAGTTCTCATTTACAACTGCGACCTGGCCAAGATAAAGCAAAGCAGTTCAACACATACAACAACACAGAGTTACACATGGAATAAACAAACATACAGTCAATAATACAGTAGAAAAAGTATATATACAGTATGTGCAAATGAGGTAGGATAAGGGAGGTAGGGCAATAAATAGGCCATGGTGGCAAAGTAATTACAATATAGCAATTAAACACTGGAATGGTAGATGTACAGAAGATGAATGTGCAAGTAGAGATACTGGGGTGCAAAGGAGCAAGATAAATAAATAAATACAGTTTGGGGATGAGGTAGTTGGATGGGCTTTTTACAGATGGGCTATGTACAGGTGCAGTGAACTGTGAGCTGCTCTGACAGCTGGTGCTTAAAGCTAGAGAGGGAGATATCAGTCTCCAGCTTCAGTGTTCTATGCAGTTCCAGTCATTGGCAGCAGAGAACTGAAAGGAAAGGCGGCCAAAGCAAGAATTGGCTTTGGGGGTAACCAGTGAGATATACCTGCTGGAGCGCGTGCTACGGGTGGGTGCTGCTATGGTGACCAGTGAGCTGAGATAAGGCGGGGCTTTACCTAGCAGAGACTTGTAGATGACCTGGAGCCAGTGGGTTTGGCTACGAGTATGAAGCGAGGGCCAGTCAACAAGAGCGTACAGGTCACATTGGTGGGCAGTGTATGGGGCTTTGGTGACAAAATGGATGGCACTGTGCTAGACTGCATCCAATTTGTTGAGTAAAGTGTTGGAGGCTGTTTTGTAAATGACATCGCCGAAGTCGCGGATCGGTAGGATGGTCAGTTTTACGAGGGTATGTTTGGCAGCATGAGTGAAGGATGCTTTGTTGCGAAATAGGAAGCCAATTCTAGATTTAATTTTGGATTGGAGATGCTTAATGTGAGTCTGGAAGGAGAGTTTACAGTCTAACCAGACACCTAAGTATTTGTAGTTGTCCACATATTCTAAGTCAGAACCGTCCAGAGTAGTAATGCTGGACGGGCGGGCAGGTGCGGGCAGCGATCGGTTGAAGAGCATGCATTTAGTGGATTTATCGGTGGTGACAGTGTTTCCTAGTCTCAGAGCAGTGGGCAGCTGGGAGGAGGTGCTCTTATTCTCCATGGACTTTCCAGTGTCCCAGATCTTTTTTGAGTTTGTGCTACAGGATGCAAATTTACACTTGAAAAAGCTAGCCTTAGCTTTCCTAACTGCCTGTGTATATTGGTTCCTAACTTCCCTGAAAAGTTGCATATCACGGGGGCTATTCAATGCTAATGCAGAATGCCACATGATGTATTTTGAGCTGGTCAAGGGCAATCAGGTCTGGGGAGAACCAAGGGCTATATCTGTTCCTGGTTTCTACATTTTTGGGATGGGGTATGCTTATTTAAGATGGTGAGGAAGGCACTTTTAAAGAATAACCAGGCATCCTCTACTGACGGGATGAGGCCAATATCCTTCCAGGATACCCGGGCCACGTCAATTAGAAAGGCCTGCTCGCTGAAGTGTTTTAGGGAGTGTTCGACAGTGATGAGGGGTGGTCGTTTGACCGCAGACCCATTACGGATGCAGGCAATGGGGCAGTGATCACTGAGATCTTGGTTGAAAACAGCAGAGGTGTATTTGGAGGGCAAGTTGGTTAGGATGATATCTATGAGGGTGCCCGTGTTTATGGATTTGGGGTTGTACCTGGTGGATTCATTGATAATTTGTGTGAGACTGAGGGCATCAAGCACGAAATCTGAAGATAGATGGGGGGCAATCAATTGACATATGGTGTCCAGGGCACAGCTGGGGGCTGGGGGGGAGGTCTAAAGCAAGCGGCAACAGTGAGAGACTTGTTTCTGGAAAGGTGGATTTTTAAAAGTAGAAGCTCGAATTGTTTGGGTACAGACCTGGATAGTAAGACAGAACTCTGCAGGCTCTCTCTGCAGTAGATGTTATAGTTAGGGATGGAAATTTCGGGGATTTTGGTAGTCATCCTAAGCCAGGATTTAGACACGGCTAGGGCATCCGGGCTGGCAGAGTGTGCTAAAGCAGTGAATAAAACAAACTTAGGCAGGAGGCTTCTAATGTTAACATGCATGAAACCAAGGCTTTTACGATTACCGAAATCAACAAATTAGAGCACCTGGGGAGTAGGAGTGGAGCTAGGCACCGCAGGGCCTTGTTCACAGAAGCATGTATGTACCCAGCACATGAAGACTTGCAAGAGGATGTGATGAAGACTGACAGACAAGCTTTATACTGATGTATCTGAATGGAGAGAGACCTGGCACCAAAAAAGGATTAAACACAACTTTTACTTGTATTGTCTTTTTTATTATTCAATTGAATGGTATCGGTCAATATGGGGATGGATAAACCCTGTGTATCCCGCACAAGGATCAGGGAACTCCTGTTGTGTACGGGACACCACACAGGAAGTTATGACCACTCTGACATGTTTGCCAAGGTGGCCCCATCACCACCAGACAAAATGCCAAGAGGCAGAGTATCTGTATCGACTGGGAATGACAATGAAAGATGAAAGGTGCACATTGTTATATTAGCCGAAAACTGATTCTATGGTATTATGAAGGGTTGTTTATTCTAAATGGACCTGTTACTACATTTGAAAGTTACCAAAACACTTAGTTATGAATGTCTATATAAAATCAGCATTTGCATTCTTTTCATATTACTCTGCAGGGTTCTGACCTATTCAAACGTCCTTTGAGTGCTGTTTTGTTCCATATTGTGTTTGATTGTTTTGTTGCTGCGACCACGGCGGCACCCTTGTGAATGAGACCCTGCTCTCAAATGGGTTTTCCAAACGGACTGGGAAGTAGGTCTCCGAGTCCCCTTGGAGGTGAGCAGTCATCACTCGTGTGGGACACTTACTGATGCTGGTTTCTGTTATTTTCTTTTCATTACACACAAAGTCAACCAAGCCTGTTTTTTTATATATATATATATTTTTTTTTTTTACATATATTGTGAATGCTACAGTTCCTCTCTCAATGTGAAACATCTTTCCAACACTCCCCCTCGACAATCACCAAGCCTTGGTGTGAAATAGAACATCGTCATCCTCTGATCCCATATCTCCACAATTTTGCAAACAGACAGGCGCGCAGTGGATGTTTGATGTAGTCTACAATCAAAGTTATCTGTTTCCGGATACACTTCATCTCCATGTGTATACGGACACCCTTTCAAATGAGTGATTTTGGCTATTTCAGCCACACCCGTTGCTGACAGGTGTATACAATTGAGCACACAGCCATACAATCTCCTATAAACAAGTATTGGCAGTAGAATGGCCTGTACTGAAGAGCTCAGTGGCTTTCAACGTGGCACTGCCATTCAACAAGTCAGTTTTTCACATTTCTGCTCTGCTAGAGCTGGTCCGGTTAACTGTAAGTGTTGTTATCGTGAAGTGGAATCTTAGCCGCAAAATGGTAGGCCACACAAACTCACAGAACAGGACTGCAGAGCGCGCATAAATGGTCTGTCCTCGGTTGCAACACTCACTACTGAGTTCCAAACTGCCTCTGGAAGCAACGTCAGCGCAAGAACTGCTCGCCAGAAGCATCATGAAAAGGATTTCCATGGCCAAGCAGCTGCACACAAGCCTAAGATCACCATGCACAATGCCAGGCATCGGCTGGAGTGGTGTAAAGCTCGCCAACATTAGACTCTGGAGCTGAGGAAACGCTTTCTCTGGAGTGATGAATCACACTTCACCATCTGACAGTCTGACGGACGAATCGTGGTTTGGCGGATGCCAGGAGAATGCTACCTGCCCCCAATACATAATGGGAAATGTAAAGTTTGGTGGAGGAATAATTGTCTGAGGCTGTTTTTCATGGTTCGGGCTCGGCCCCTTAGTTCCAGTGAAGAGAAATTTTAACGCTACAGCATACAATGACACTCTAGACGATTCTGTGTATCCAAATTTGTTGCAACAGTTTGGGGAAGGCCCTTCTTGGTTCAGCATGACAATGCACAAAGCGAGGTCCATACATTAATGGTTTGTCAAGATCGGTGTGGAAGAACTTGACTGGCCTTCACAGAGCCCTGAACTCAACTCCATCGACCACCTTTGGGATGGATTGGAATGCTGACTGCGAGCAAGGCCCAATCGCCCAACATCAGTGTCCGACCTCACTTATGCTCTTGAATCTGAATGGAAGCAAGTCCCCGCAGCAATGTTCCAACATCTAGTGGAAAGTCTTCCCAGAAGAGTGGAGGCTGTTATAGCAGCAAAGGGGGGATAACCTCCATATTAATGCCCATGATTTTGGAATGAGATCTTCAACGAGCAGGTGTATCTCCGAGTTCTGTGCTCAGCTCTTTTGGCACCAGTTACTCTGTGTATTATGCAATGCGTCCATATGGCAGAGGGAGACACATTCATAACTAGAGTGCCGATGGCCGTCCCGCCATAGATAGAGCCCCTTCTGTGTAAAATTTCACCATTCGATCCCATATGGAATCTGGTTTCCGTCAATATAGCCACGCTGCACACTGAACATCCCCTATGCCGTTTCATGCTCTGAAATCGTGAGACGGAAAAATATGTCCTCGTGAATAGCATCTCCCGACATGCATAGCGAACTAAAGTCAATGCACGGGCATCTCGGCCCTCACAGCTAACATCCTTTTGGAGACAGCAAGCTGGGGAGTTTTTGAGTTGTTCAGTCAGTTTCCTCCTGAATGCTAGCTGACAAAGGTATTGATGTGAGTTTCTGTGCGTCTGCCTCCTCACACATTGTTTTCACAATATCAATTGCAGCCAGTAAATATCCACGTCTCCACAATAGTCTGTGGTTTCATAACGTATCGGACCAAGCCATTCGCCATGGGAATGATTCAAGTGCAACAGTCAAGTGCTGCCTTTTCCCATGATCTAAGGGTCCTCTCTGGTTGAATCATTTCCGCTTAGATTTAGGTTAA
>NC_060197.1:22875311-22925311 GCF_021184085.1 Oncorhynchus gorbuscha
CTTCCCTCACCTTCCATCGCTCTCTCCTCTCAGCTCTCCCACAATTGTCTCCCCTGTCTCCTTAATTTCTCCTCGCCCTCTCTCTGTCTCTCCCGCCATCCTTTCATTCTGACAGGCTGTGGTTTGTTGTTGTCTTTTCTCTCCTGCCTCTAGCGTTACTATGGCACCCTGCTGAGATGGAGGGAACAAGAGAGAGAGATGGATGGAGGGAGAAAGAGAGAGAAGGAGAGAGGGGGGGGGGACTGACGGACGGACAGAGAGAGAGAGAGGGAGAGAGATATATGGAGAGAGAGGGGGTGGGAGGGGGTCATACAGCGAGAGTTTTCTATCCACTGTGTGTGTGTGTGTGTGTGTGTGTGTGTGTGTGTGTGTGTGTGTGTGTGTGTGTGTGTGTGTGTGTGTGTGTGTGTGTGTGTGTGTGTGTGTGTGTGTGTGTGTGTGTGTGTGTGTGTGTGTGTGTGTGTGTGTGTGTGTGGTGGGGGGGGGGAAGTGTTCTGTTAAGCAAAGGGCTAGATATTGATCAGTCTGTCAAAGGGTGCTGTGTACTGATGCTCCCTTACACCGTAGCAGGCAGTTACCGATTAGTACCACACACACACACACACACAGGGAAAGGAGAGGAGAGAGAACTGAAGGGTAGTCAAAATAAGCCGAGAAGAGCAGTAGATAATCATGAGAAAACGATTGAAAAATAAATTGAATAGAAGAGTTGTCAAAGGAAGAGGAGAGGAGAACAAAACAAGATATTGAGGCGAGGACGTTTAAATAACAGTGTCTGTCGAGCCCCAGTCATAACAATGTGGTCTAGTTTGGAAGCCAATTCCAGCTTACGCTATAGGGCGTGGGGGTGGCAGCCGGGCTATGCTATTGGCTAGATGTGATGCAAGGTGGGCGTGTCTGCTGCTAATTGATTGGTCAACTAAACGCCTGTCTGAGGGTTCTGAACCAGACGAGAGAGAGAGAGGGAGAGAGAGAGGGAGAGAGAGAGAGAGAGAGAGAGAGAGAGAGAGAGAGAGAGAGAGAGAGAGAGAGAGAGAGAGAGAGAGAGAGAGAGAGAGAGAGAGAGAGAGAGAGAGAGAGAGAGAGAGAGAGAGATTCAGATTGGCAGCTTTATTAATTGATTATAAGATAATAGATTTGGCTTGTTTTAACCCAGGGGTTTTCAAACTGGGGTCTGCGGATACCCACTTATTTTTCACAACAATAATAATCTTCCTGTCTTTCCCATCCACCCCCCAATGCCAATCACATTTTTTGCATCAGTATGCAACTAGCCTTTGCATTGGCCTCGCCCTTTATACACCAGTGGTAGTCAGAGCCGTATTACTGACGGGCACGCGGGGCACGAGCCCTGGTGCCCGACCTCCAGGGTTGGGGCCCCCTACCTCATTATTTATATTTTTCCCCGGCGCCAGGTGCGGAGGCCCCCACAACCAAAACTTAGGCCCCGAAAGGCCAGAGCCCGGCTCTGCTCAGATAGCACACGACCACAGCATAAGCCATGGCAAGATGTGTAGAATAGCGGGATGTTTGCTTGAAAACTGCTACATTTTCTCTCAGCCGCATGGCAAAGTGTAGAACAGCAGGATTACCATTGGTCATCACTGTGCGGCTTGTGAGCTGCATGTGGCTCTCAGGAACTTACTTGGCTGCTCACAAAAATAAAAAAATACATTTTTTAGGGGTATCCTCGCCCAGGGGCTCATAATATTTAGGGGTTCTTGACATTAAAAAGTTTGAAAACCCCTAGTCTGAACTACTGGCTTGATCCATTGAAGTTGAAGAAGGTTGTCCTGTCCTGCTGTTTTAAAGCCTGTCATTGTTTACTGTCTGATAGATCAAGTTATGTAAAGTGATTTCTGTCCAGTAATACTTGTGTGTGTGTGTGTGTGTGTGTGTGTGTGTGTGTGTGTGTGTGTGTGTGTGTGTGTGTGTGTGTGTGTGTGTGTGTGTGTGTGTGTGTGTGTGTGTGTGTGTGTGTGTGTGTGTGTGTGTGTGTGTGTGTGTGTGTCTACCATGTGTCAATTTAATCGCACCCTGTCCCGCTTTCACCGTCTATTCCCCCATAATCCACCTCAATTTAATAACCAGTGTGTGTGTGTGTGTGTGTGTGTGTGTGTGTGTGTGTGTGTGTGTGTGTGTGTGTGTGTGTGTGTGTGTGTGTGTGTGTGTGTGTGTGTGTGTGTGTGTGTGTGTGTGTGTGTGTGTGTGTGTGTGTGTGTGTGTGTGTGTGTGTGTGTGTGCATCCATATGAGCTGCCAGTGTCTGGCTGTAAACAACATTACATGATTAGAAGCCAGAACATAAACATATTGTTTGTTCTTTGGCATGGTTGACATTAACCTAATTCAACTAGGATTACCATGAAGAGAGAGGGAGAGAGAGAGGGGAGGAAGATGGCAGAGAGAGAGGGAGGCAGGGAGGGAGAGGGGAAGGAGAGGGGAGGAAGATAGCAGAGAGAGAGGGAGGCAGGGAGGGAGAGGGGAAGGAGAGGGGAGGAAGATGGCAGAGAGAGAGGGAGGCAGGGAGGGAGAGAGAGTGAGAGGGGAAGGAGAGGGGAGGAAGATGAGAGTGAGGCAGGGAGGGAGAGAGAGAGAGAGAGGGGGAGGAAGATGGCAGGAAGATGGCAGGGAGGGAGAGGGAGAGAGAGAGGGGAAGGAGAGGGGAGGAAGATGAAAGAGAGGGAGGCAGGGAGGGAGGGAGATAGAGAGAAAGGGGAGGAAGATGGCAGAGAGAGAGGGAGGGAGAGAGAGAGAGCGGGGAAGGAGAGGGGAGGAAGATGGCAGGGAGGGAGAGAGAGAGGGGAAGGAGAGGGTTAGGAATATGGCAGAGAGAGAGGGAGGCAGGGAATGAAGGAAGGAAGGGAGAGGGGAGAGGGCAGTTTCGCAGGTACACACACACACACACACACACACTGGAACTCCTGGTCTCATAGACTTGAAATAGCAGCTGGAGTTGACACAGTTTAGCAATCTCTGAAAGAGCAGTAATAGCGTTATGTTCTGTAAGAGCCTTGTGCGTGCGTGCGTGTGTGTGTGTGCGTGTGTGTGCGTGCGTGTGTGTGCTACAGTTGGAGCATCAGGCTGATTCCCTCTGACAGCAGGCTGCCTGGAAGCTCTCCAGATCAGAGAGAGGGAGAGAGAGAGAGAGAGACAGAGAGAGGTAGAGAGAGCGAAACAGACAAGGTGGGGAGATGGAGGGACTGAGAGGAGAACGAGAGAGAGAAAGAAAGGAGGAGGCCGGGAGAGCAATGGAAAAATGGAGAAGAGAGGTGGGTTTGTGAAAGAATGGTCGCTGGAGAGAACGGGGGGGTAGAGAAGGATTGGGTATGGGGGTGAGAGGACAGAGAGCGAGAGGGGTAGAGAAAGAGGGGACAGAGAGAGAGGAGAGGATAGAGGGAGGTGTATAAATAATGTAGAGGTCTATAATGACTGGGGGAAAGGCTCTTGTGAGCCGCAGACAACAGGGACAGACCGATCACTGCTGTTCACACACACACACACACACACACACACACACACACACACACACACACACACACACACACACACACACACACACACACACACACACACACACACACACACACACACACACACACACACACACACACACACACACACAGAAACACTACACACACACACATACACTGTTCACACTTTCTCTCTCTGTAATGACTGTTGTCTAAATTGAGAATGAATAATTAATTGTTTTTAGCCCTTCCTCTAATAGCTTCACACTGGAACAACAGGGACTGAGTTGTTCCACACACATAACACACACATAACACACATATAACACACACATAACACACACAAACATACCCACAGAGCAGGGCAACATACGCACATATAAACACACACATAACACACACATAACACACACATAACACACACAAATATACCCACAGAGCAGGGCGACATACGCACACATAAACACACACATAACACACACATAGCACACACATAACACACACATAACACACACAAATATACCCACAGAGCAGGGCAACATACATACAGCGCGACACTGTCCTAGTTAAACCTTAGTGTCTTTGTGTGTGTGTTTACATCGAGTGTGTCGTTGCAGAGCAGACAATCTCTGCCTCTTGGTGTTTTGTGAATAGTACAGTATAATTGCATCAGATTTCATGTGGATTTATTTCCTTTCCCTCGTCGTTTTCTCTCTTTCTCCCTCTCTCTTTCTCTCCCGCTCTCCCGCTCTCTCTCTCTCTCTCTCTCTCTCTCTCTCTCTCTCTCTCTCTCTCTCTCTCTCTCTCTCTCTCTCTCTCTCTCTCTCTCTCTCTCTCTCCCACTCTCTCTCTCTCCCACTCTCTCTCTCTCCCTCTCTCTCTCTCCCACTCTCTCCTGCTCTCGTTCTAAACAACAAAGGAAGAGATTTCTTCTCTTTGAAACAGCAGCTGTTCACTATCTCACTATGAAAGAGAGAGGTGGAGAAAAAGGACAGAAAAAAAACAAACATCAACAGCCCTCACCTCGTCTTCTCTCTCTCTCTCTCTCTCTCTCTCTCTCTCTCTCTCTCTCTCTCTCTCTCTCTCTCTCTCTCTCTCTCTCTCTCTCTCTCTCTCTCTCTCTCTCTCTCTCTCTCTCTCTCTCTCTCTCTCTCTCTCTCTGCTTTGTGTTATGTTAATGCATAATAGTAATGTTTTATTGTCACATACACCTGATAGGTGCAGTGAAATGTGTTGTTTTACAGGGTCAGCCATAGTAGTACGGCGCCCCTGGAGCAAATGAGGGCTAAGTTCCTTGATCAACAGAGTTTCACCTTGTCGGCTCAGGTATTCAAACCAGCAACCTTTCGGTTCTCGGCCCAACGCTTTAACCGCTTGGCTGCCTTCCGCCCAACGTGGCACGAGTTGAAATAACTGTGTGTAGTTGTTTGTATTTTTCTGCCTCTATTTCTTTCAGTCAGGTAGAAAAGACCAAACAACTCCACGTACTATCTCCATGCCTTGCTTTGCAGAAATTGTGTGTGTGTGGGGGGGTGCGCAGTGTACGCAGACTATGCTTACGGTATAGACATACACGTGTGCGTTAATGTTTGCTTAATGTTTAATTAAGAGCATTTCGGCAAGAAACCGAAAGGTCTCTGGTTTGAATCACCGAGCTGAATGGGCGAACATTCTGCCATTGTGCCCTTGAGCAAGGCACTGCTGTAAGTCGCTCTGGCTAACAGCATCTGCTAGTTGACTAAAATATAAAGTGTGTGTGTTTGCGTAAGCATGTATGTGTGTGTGTGTGTGTGTGTGTTAGTTCAGGACTTGCTGTCTTTGTCAGAGCAGACCTTGCCCTGAGGAAGGAGAGAGAGGGATGGAAGGGGTGGGGGGGGATCACAGATGGTAGGAGATGTCTATCTTTCGGGGGGGGGCTACTTCAAACACATTAACCCTTGCCCTTGTGTGTGTCTGTGTCTGTGTGTGTGTGTGTCTGTCATTTGTATCCAGGGAGAAAGAGACAGGGGCAGAAAGGGAAAGAAGGAGGGAGAGTCAATGGAAAGAGATAGATGAGAGATAGAGAGAGAGGTGGAACAGAGTGTCTCTGTGTGTTTGAAGAGTATGTCCTGCATATATATTTCTCTGTGAGTGTGTTTATTCGTCTGCATTTGGTAGCAAACACGGAACGAAAGGAAGTAGGAGGGGAGAGGAGTAGAGACTGCCAGGAACAGTGGGGGAATGTGTGTGTGTGTGTGTGTGTGTGTGTGTGTGTGTGTGTGTGTGTGTGTGTGTGTGTGTGTGTGTGTGTGTGTGTGTGTGTGTGTGTGTGTGTGTGTGTGTGTGTGTGTGTGTGTGTGTGTGTGTGTGTGTGTGTGTGTGTGTGTGTGTGTGTGTGTGTGTGTGTGTGTGTGTGTGTGTGTTAGAGAGCAGCGGTGTTTCAAACAGTCCCAGGATAGTTTACTGCTTCAAAGCACCGGAGCTGGAGAGAGAGAGGAGAAGAAGGAGAGAAGAGAGGGAGGCCTATTCCTCTCCCTCACTCTTTTTTTTCTCTCCCTCGTTTTCAAAGAAGAGGAGAGGGAGAGTTACCCAAATCTGTCTAATTTGAAGTTCCCCCGTTCCCTTTCTCCAACCAAGCCTGACTGGCTTTCCCCCCTCCTTTTCTCCCGCTCCCCATCTCTCTCTCTCTCTCTCGCTTCTCTCTCTCTCCCTGCCAGCCCTTATGCCAGTCCAGTGCCAGGGCGTCTGGCCAACTCATTGGTGTGTGTGTGTGTGTGTGTGTGTGTGTGTGTGTGTGTGTGTGTGTGTGTGTGTGTGTGTGTGTGTGTGTGTGTGTGTGTGTGTGTGTGTGTGTGTGTGTGTGTGTGTGTGTGTGTGGGCATGTCTGTGTTTACCCATGTTACCTTATGCTAGTCTGTAACTGCTGGTACAGTATGCCACGGTCGTAACGATCCTGCCAGTTCCTCTGTGTCTCCCAGTCACACACACTCTGTGCCAGCATATACACACACACTGTGCCAGTCTACCCAGTAACAGTTAACCATTCTGCCAATCTACCCAACCTCACACACAAGCAGGAAGGCACACACACACATATACAGACATATACACACAGAGACATATACAGAGAGAGGGAGAGGGAAAATAACTGGAAAGAAAAAGAGAGAGAGAGAGAGATCGGGAGGTGGTAGTTCCTGTCATGTCTGCTGTGTGGAAGTAGGTCAGGCGTCACATTCATTAACATCCCCCTCACACACACACACACACACACATGCTCCAATCAGACACGGGCACAACCATGCACACACATAAAGCAGGCAAGTACACACAGACACACACACTCTGGGGCAGACTGCTGATGAAGAACACGCGCACGCATGCTCGCACACACACTATATTCCCCAGTCCTGCGTGTCTCACACACACAAAGACAACACACACTCACCATACCATGTTAAATCCCACTGCTCCACATCAAGCCCCTTTGCTGGACAAACATCAGGCAGGCAGCTCCCTGTAGCGCTTGAGCTACCGTTAGCATTAGCTACGAGGAACCATTGATTGATTCACTGTAATTTCATTATCTGATTTAAAGATACAGACATTTACAGCCATGTCACATCTGCCTCTACTACTAAATTGCAAAGTATACACTGCAAAGTATACACTTCCTTAGCCTCCAACACAAGATGAAAATACTATATTCCATATACCTGTATTGTGCACACTACTGTACACTTGAACATCTGGAAGTGTTAACATCCGGTACGGGCCTCCCGGGTGTTGCAGTGGTCTAATTCACTGCATCGCAGTGCTAGCTGCTAGCTGGATCCTGCCAACCAAAAGTTTGAAAAAGCTGCTCGGCATAGCAGCTAACATAGCTGCTAACTAGCTATCAAGCTAGCAAGGTTTCCAGGACAGCTTGAACACAGTCCGCGACGTGGTTAGCCCTTGTGGCTGGGACCGCGGATTGTCCTGGACTATTGGCTGTCTAAATCCCTGCTGTGTTGTTGTTTCAATCTACCATGCGACCTGCCCTGTCAGGAACTGCGTGGGGAACCAGCGTGGGGAACCAGCGTGGAGTACCAGTGTGGAGTACCAGCGTGGAGTACCAGCGTTAGCCTACGTTGCTACCATGGCATCTATAGGAAAGCTGAAGGTTCTTTCAAACAAACAAAAAGGGTCCGACAAGCAGTTGCTACAACAACAGGAAAATAGCTTCAAGAGCTTTTTTCCAAATACTGATGGACTCAAATACTGATGGACTCAAATACTGATGGACTCAAATACTGATGGACAAAATATTTGACGATCTGACCAGAGAAGTCCAAGACCTTAAGAACAGTTTGCAGATCTCCCAGGGCGAGGTGGATGTCATGAAAGAGACTTGCAGCAAAATGATGAGAAACTGTAAGTCCACTCAAGATGACGAGAAACTGAAAGTCCACTCAAGTTGATGAGAAACTGTAAGTCCACTCAAGATGACGAGAAACTGAAAGTCCACTCAAGATGACGAGAAACTGAAAGTCCACTCAAGATGACGAGAAACTGAATGTCCACTCAAGATGACGAGAAACTGAAAGTCCACTCAAGATGACGAGAAACTGAAAGTCCACTCAAGTTGACGAGAAACTGTAAGTCCACTCAAGATGACGAGAAACTGAAAGTCCACTCAAGATGACGAGAAACTGAAAGTCCACTCAAGATGACGAGAAACTGAAAGTCCACTCAAGATGACGAGAAACTGAATGTCCACTCAAGATGACGAGAAACTGAAAGTCCACTCAAGATGACGAGAAACTGAGTCCACTCAAGATGACGAGAAACTGTAAGTCCACTCAAGATGACGAGAAACTGTAAGTCCACTCAAGATGACGAGAAACTAAGTCCACTCAAGATGACGAGAAACTGAAAGTCCACTCAAGATGACGACAGCACACTCTGTGAATCGTTATTAACGATGACGGGGAAAACAGACTATCTAGAGGGGCAATCCAGGAGGAATAACAAGACAACTGGGGCGAGAATGTACGAAACAATTACCACTGAAAAGCTGCAGCTGTATCATACGACGATTGAGGTGGCGCCTACCCACAGGTTTGGAAAACATGTAGCCAGACTTGGTGACAACCCAGGCCGATAGTGGTCAAGCCCCTGAGGTTTAAGGACAAGACGGATGTTCCGGAGAGAGCCAAGAAATTGAGAGGAACCAACATTTTCCTCCGCGAGGACTTCTCTGAGGCTGTGCGCCCAAGGCGGGAAAGAACGTATCCCAGCTATGAAAGCTGCCAGAGAGCGTGGGAACACTGCTTACATTCACTACGACAGGCTCACTGTACACCCTCTCTCCCAAAAGCCTGGGAGGAATGAGAGAGCCAAGCCTCAGGGCCAGTAGCTTCAGCCCCACATCAGACACACACATTTGTTTTGTCTCCATATTATGTCTTATCTCCGATAAGCTACCAAGGAAAGTGCTAAGAATAGCTCATATTAATATACAGTATAACATTGGACGGTCAATTATCACAGGTAAGTCATATTGACAAATGTGGAGGGGTGTGTATGTTATTCAAAAAAATATGTTCTGCGTTTTTTTTTTTACAAAAAGATCAACTGTACTAGTTGCCCAGGGTCTGGTCTTGTCCCATCTTGATCACTGTCGGGTAATATGGTCAAGTGCGGCAAAGAAAGACCGAGAACATCTGCAGCTGGCTCAAAACAGAGCAGCACGCCTTGCCCTTAACTGCACATACACAACTAACATCACCAACATGCCAGTCCTTCCTGGTTGAGGGTTGACGAGATGCAGTATTTACTTCTTCTCTTCAAGTTTTTAACGAGGAATAGTACTCCAGATTGTCTGCATAATGAAATAACATTCAGCTCAGACACGCGTACATACCCCATAAGACAGGCCACCAAGGGTCTCTTCACAGTCCCCAAGTCCAAAACGAATTCACGGCAACACACAGTTTTGTGCATGACCATGATCGCATAGAACTCCCTTCCATCTCCAATTACTCAAGCAAACAACAGTATTGGACTGGTTGAGAGAGGGGGTAAGGAGAGGGCTATGATAATATTGGACTGGTTGAGAGAGGGGGTAAGGAGAGGGCTATGATAATATTGGACTGGTTGAGAGAGGGGGTAAGGAGAGGGCTATGATAATATTGGACTGGTTGAGAGAGGGGGTACAGAAATACACTACGGAAAAAGAAGGAACAGCATGTCAGAAATCAGCTCAATGCAATTGAAGAATCCATAGACTCTAACCACTTCTGGGAAAATTGGAAAACAATTATCTATCCAAAATGGAGATGTATGGGTAAACCACTTCTCCAATCTTTTTGGTTCTATAACAAATAACAAAGAGCAAAAACATATACATGATCAAATACAGATCTTAGAATCAACTATTAAAGACTACCAGAACCCACTGGATTCTCCAATTACATTGAATGAGTTACAGGACAAAATAAAAACCCTTCAACCCAAAAAGGCCTGTGGTGTCGTTGGTATCCTCAATGAAATGATCAAATATACAGACAACAAATTCCAATTGGCTATACTAAAACTCTTTAACATCATACTTAGCTCTGGCATCTTCCCCAATATTTGGAACCAAGGACTGATCACCCCAATCCACAAAAGTGGAGACAAATTTGACCCCAATAACTACCGTGGAATATGTGTCAACAGTAACCTTGGGAAAATCCTCTGCATTATTATTAACAGCAGACTCGTACATTTCCTCAATGACAACAATGTACTGAGCAAATGTCAAATTGGCTTTTTACCAAATTACCGTACAACAGACCATGTATTCACCCTGCACACCCTAATTGACAACCAAACAAAACAAAACAAAGGCAAAGTCTTCTCATGCTTTGTTGATTTCAAAAAAGCCTTCGACTCAATCTGGCATGAGGGTCTGCTATACAAACTGATGGAAAGTGGTGTTGGGGGTAAAACATACGACATTATAAAATCCATGTACACAAACAACAAGTGTGCGGTTAAAATTGGCAAAAAACACACACATTTCTTCACACAGGGTCGTGGGGTTAGACAGGGATGCAGCTTAAGCCCCACCCTCTTCAACATATATATCAACGAATTGGCGCGGGCACTAGAAAAGTCTGCAGCACCCGGCCTCCCCCCTGCTAGAATCCGAAGTCAAATGTCTGCTGTTTGCTGATGATCTGGTGCTTCTGTCACCAACCAAGGAGGGCCTACAGCAGCACCTAGATCTTATGCACAGATTCTGTCAGACCTGGGCCCTGACAGTAAATCTCAGTAAGACCAAAATAATGGTGTTCCAAAAAAGCTCCAGTAGCCAGGACCACAAATAAAAATGTCCATCTAGACACTGTTGCCCTAGCGCACGCAAAACTATACATACCTTGGCCTAAACATCAGCGCCACAGGTAACTTCCACAAAGCTGTGAACGATCTGAGAGACAAGGCAAGAAGGGCATTCTATGCCATCAAAAGAAACATAAATTTCAACATACCAATTAGGATTTGGCTAAAAAATACTTGAATCAGTCATAGCGCCCATTGCCCTTTATGGTTGTGAGGTCTGGGGTCCGCTCACCAACCAAGACTTCACAAAATGGGACAAACACCAAATTGAGACTCTGCACGCAGAATTCTGCAAAAATATCCTGCGTGTACAACGTAAAACATCAAATAATGCATGCAGAGCAGAATTAGGCCGATACCCACTAATTATCAAAATCCAGAAAAGAGCCGTTAAATTCTACAACCACCTAAAAGGAAGCGATTCACAAACCTTCCATAACAAAGCCATCACCTACAGAGAGATGAACCAAGAGAAGAGTCCCCTAAGCAAGCTGGTCCTGGGTCTCTGTTCACAAACACAAACACACCCTATAGAGCCCCAGGACAACAGCACAATTAGACCCAACCAAATCATGAGAAAACAAAAAGATAATTACTTAACACATTGGAAAGAATTAACAAAAAAACAGAGCAAACTAGAATGCTATTTGGCCCTACACAGAGAGTACACAGCGGCAGAATACCTGACCACTGTGACTGACCCAAAATTAAGGAAAGCTTTGACTATGTACAGACTCAGTGAGCATAGCCTTGCTATTGAGAAAGGCCGCCGTAGGCAGACATGGCTCTCAAGAGAAGACAGGCTATGTGCTCACTGCCCACAAAATGAGGTGGAAACTGAGCTGCACTTCCTAACCTCCTGCCCAATGTATGACCATATTAGAGAGACATATTTCCCCCAGATTACACAGATCCACAAAGAATTCAAAAACAAATCCAATTTTGAAAAACTCCCATATCTTTTGGGTGAAATTCCACAGTGTGCCATCACAGCAGCAAGATTTGTGACCTGTTGCCACGAGAAAAGGGCAACCAGTGAAGAACAAACACCATTGTAAATACAACCCATATTTATGCTTATTCATTTTATCTTGTGTCCTTTAACTATTTGTACATTGTATATATATATATATATAATATGACATTTGTAATGTCTTTACTGTTTTTAAACTTCTGTATGTGTAATGTTTACTGTTAATTTTTGTTGTTTTTCACTTTATATATTCACTTTGTATGTTGTCTACCTCACTTGCTTTGGCAATGTTAACACATGTTTCCCATGCCAATAAAGCCCTTGAATTGAATTGAATTGAATTGTAAGGAGAGGGCTATGATAATATTGGACTGGTTGAGAGAGGGGGTAAGGAGAGGGCTATGATAATATTGGACTGGTTGAGAGAGGGGGTAAGGAGAGGGCTATGATAATATTGGACTGGTTGAGAGAGGGGGTAAGGAGAGGACTATGATAATATTGGACTGGTTGAGAGAGGGGGTAAGGAGAGGACTAGGATAATATTGGACTGGTTGAGAGAGGGGGTAAGGAGAGGGCTAGGATAATATTGGACTGGTTGAGAGAGGGGGTAAGAAGGGGGCTATGATAATATTGGCCTGGTTGAGAGAGGGGGTAAGGAGGGGGCTATGATAATATTGGACTGGTTGAGAGAGGGAGTAAGGAGGGGGCTAGGATAATATTGGACTGGTTGAGAGAGGGGGTAAGGAGGGGGCTAGGATAATATTGGACTGGTTGAGAGAGGGGTAAGGAGGGGGCTAGGATAATATTGGACTGGTTGAGAGAGGGGGTAAGGAGGGGGCTAGGATAATATTGGACTGGTTGAGAGAGGGGGTAAGGAGGGGGCTATGATAATATTGGACTGGTTGAGAGAGGGGTAAGGAGAGGGCTATGATAATATTGGACTGGTTGAGAGAGGGGGTAAGGAGGGGGCTATGATAATATTGGACTGGTTGAGAGAGGGGGTAAGGAGAGGGCTATGATAATATTGGACTGGTTGAGAGAGGGGTAAGGAGGGGGCTATGATAATATTGGACTGGTTGAGAGAGGGGGTAAGGAGAGGGCTATGATAATATTGGACTGGTTGAGAGAGGGGGTAAGGAGAGGGCTATGATAATATTGGACTGGTTGAGAGAGGGGGTAAGGAGAGGGCTAGGATAATATTGGACTGGGTAAGGAGGGGCTATGATAATATTGGACTGGGTAAGGAGGGGGCTATGATAATATTGGACTGGTTGAGAGAGGGGGTAAGGAGGGGGCTAGGATAATATTGGACTGGGTAAGGAGGGGGCTATGATAATATTGGACTGGTTGAGAGAGGGGGTAAGGAGGGGCTATGATAATATTGGACTGGGTAAGGAGGGGGCTATGATAATATTGGACTGGTTGAGAGAGGGGGTAAGGAGAGGGCTATGATAATATTGGACTGGTTGAGAGAGGGGGTAAGGAGAGGGCTAGGATAATATTGGACTGGTTGAGAGAGGGGTAAGGAGAGGGCTATGATAATATTGGACTGGTTGAGAGAGGGGGTAAGGAGAGGGCTATGATAATATTGGACTGGTTGAGAGAGGGGTAAGGAGAGACTATGATAATATTGGACTGGTTGAGAGAGGGGGTAAGGAGAAGACTATGATAATATTGGACTGGTTGAGAGAGGGGGTAAGGAGAGGGCTAGGATAATATTGGACTGGTTGAGAGAGGGGGTAAGGAGAGGGCTAGGATAATATTGGACTGGTTGAGAGAGGGGGTAAGGAGAGGGCTAAGATAATATTGGACTGGTTGAGAGAGGGGGTAAGGAGAGGGCTATGATAATATTGGACTGGTTGAGAGAGGGGGTAAGGAGGGGCTAGGATAATATTGGACTGGTTGAGAGAGGGGGTAAGGAGAGGGCTAGGATAATATTGGACTGGTTGAGAGAGGGGGTAAGGAGAGGGCTATGATAATATTGGACTGGTTGAGAGAGGGGGTAAGGAGAGGGCTATGATAATATTGGACTGGTTGAGAGAGGGGTAAGGAGAGGGCTAGGATAATATTGGACTGGTTGAGAGAGGGGGTAAGGAGAGGGCTAGGATAATATTGGACTGGTTGAGAGAGGGGGTAAGGAGAGGGCAAAGATAATATTGGACTGGTTGAGAGAGGGGGTAAGGAGAGGGCTATGATAATATTGGACTGGTTGAGAGAGGGGGTAAGGAGGGGGCTAGGATAATATTGGACTGGTTGAGAGAGGGGGTAAGGAGAGGGCTAGGATAATATTGGACTGTTTGAGAGAGGGGGTAAGGAGAGGGCTAGGATAATATTGGACTGGTTGAGAGAGGGGGTAAGGAGAGGGCTATGATAATATTGGACTGGTTGAGAGAGGGGGTAAGGAGGGGGCTAGGATAATATTGGACTGTTTGAGAGAGGGGGTAAGGAGAGGGCTAGGATAATATTGGACTGGTTGAGAGAGGGGGTAAGGGAGGGATAGGATAATATTGGACTGGTTGAGAGAGGGGGTAAGGAGAGGGCTATGATAATATTGGACTGGTTGAGAGAGGGGGTAAGGAGGTTGAGAGAGGGGGTAAGGAGAGGACTAGGATAATATTGGACTGGTTGAGAGAGGGGGTAAGGAGGTTGAGAGAGGGGGTAAGGAGGTTGAGAGAGGGGGTAAGGAGAGGACTAGGATAATATTGGACTGGTTGAGAGAGGGGGTAAGGAGGTTGAGAGAGGGGTAAGGAGAGGACTATGATAATATTGGACTGGTTGAGAGAGGGGGTAAGGAGGTTGAGAGAGGGGGTAAGGAGAGGACTATGATAATATTGGACTGGTTGAGAGAGGGGGTAAGGAGAGGACTATGATAATATTGGACTGGTTGAGAGAGGGGGTAAGGAGAGGACTATGATAATATTGGACTGGTTGAGAGAGGGGTAAGGAGGTTGAGAGAGGGGGTAAGGAGAGGACTATGATAATATTGGACTGGTTGAGAGAGGGGTAAGGAGGTTGAGAGAGGGGGTAAGGAGGTTGAGAGAGGGGGTAAGGAGGTTGAGAGAGGGGGTAAGGAGGTTGAGAGAGGGGGTAAGGAGGTTGAGAGAGGGGGTAAGGGGGTTGAGAGAGGGGGTAAGGAGGTTGAGAGAGGGGTAAGGAGGTTGAGAGAGGGGGTAAGGAGGTTGAGAGAGGGGGTAAGGACACACTATTACATACATACCTTTTGTTGTTGTATTGTTTGTATTATGTTTTGGACTGGTTGAGAGAGGGGGTAAGGAGGGGGCTAGGATAATATTGGACTGGTTGAGAGAGGGGGTAAGGAGGGGGCTAGGATAATATTGGACTGGTTGAGAGAGGGGGTAAGGAGAGGGCTAGGATAATATTGGACTGGTTGAGAGAGGGGGTAAGGAGGGGGCTAGGATAATATTGGACTGGTTGAGAGAGGGGGTAAGGAGGGGCTATGATAATATTGGACTGGTTGAGAGAGGGGTAAGGAGAGGGCTATGATAATATTGGACTGGTTGAGAGAGGGGTAAGGAGGGGGCTATGATAATATTGGACTGGTTGAGAGAGGGGTAAGGAGAGGGCTATGATAATATTGGACTGTTTGAGAGAGGGGTAAGGAGAGGGCTAGGATAATATTGGACTGGTTGAGAGAGGGGGTAAGGAGAGGGCTAGGATAATATTGGACTGGTTGAGAGAGGGGGTAAGGAGAGGGCTATGATAATATTGGACTGGTTGAGAGAGGGGGTAAGGAGGTTGAGAGAGGGGGTAAGGAGAGGACTAGGATAATATTGGACTGGTTGAGAGAGAGGGTAAGGAGGTTGAGAGAGGGGGTAAGGAGGTTGAGAGAGGGGGTAAGGAGAGGACTAGGATAATATTGGACTGGTTGAGAGAGGGGGTAAGGAGGTTGAGAGAGGGGGTAAGGAGAGGACTATGATAATATTGGACTGGTTGAGAGAGAGGGTAAGGAGGTTGAGAGAGGGGGTAAGGAGAGGACTATGATAATATTGGACTGGTTGAGAGAGGGGGTAAGGAGAGGACTATGATAATATTGGACTGGTTGAGAGAGGGGTAAGGAGAGGACTATGATAATATTGGACTGGTTGAGAGAGGGGTAAGGAGGTTGAGAGAGGGGGTAAGGAGAGGACTATGATAATATTGGACTGGTTGAGAGAGGGGGTAAGGAGGTTGAGAGAGGGGGTAAGGAGAGGACTATGATAATATTGGACTGGTTGAGAGAGGGGGTAAGGAGAGGACTATGATAATATTGGACTGGTTGAGAGAGGGGGTAAGGAGAGGACTATAATAATATTGGACTGGTTGAGAGAGGGGTAAGGAGGTTGAGAGAGGGGTAAGGAGAGGACTATGATAATATTGGACTGGTTGAGAGAGGGGTAAGGAGGTTGAGAGAGGGGGTAAGGAGAGGACTATGATAATATTGGACTGGTTGAGAGAGGGGTAAGGAGGTTGAGAGAGGGGGTAAGGAGAGGACTATGATAATATTGGACTGGTTGAGAGAGGGGGTAAGGAGGTTGAGAGAGGGGTAAGGAGGTTGAGAGAGGGGGTAAGGAGGTTGAGAGAGGGGTAAGGAGGTTGAGAGAGGGGTAAGGAGGTTGAGAGAGGGGGTAAGGGGGTTGAGAGAGGGGGTAAGGAGGTTGAGAGAGGGGGTAAGGAGGTTGAGAGAGGGGGTAGGAGGTTGAGAGAGGGGGTAAGGAGGTTGAGAGAGGGGGTAAGGAGGTTGAGAGAGGGGGTAAGGAGGTTGAGAGAGGGGGTAAGGACACACTATTACATACATACCTTTTGTTGTTGTATTGTTTGTATTATGTTTTAGTTTTATTGTTTGTACAGTATCAGTCAAACGTTTGGACACACCTGCTCATTCCAGGGTTTTTCTTTATTTGTACAATTTTATTCATTGTATAATAATAGTGAAGACATAACTATAAAATAACACATGTAATCATGTAGTAACCAAAAAAGTGTTAAATAAAACAAAATATATTTTATATTTGAGATCCTTCAAAGTAGCCACCCTTTGCCTTGATGACAACTTTGTACACTCTTGGCATTCTCTCAACCAGCTTCACGAGGTAGTCACCTGGAATGCATTTCAATTAACAGGTGTGCCTCGTTAAAAGTAAATTAGTGGAATTTCTTTCCTTCTTAATTCATTTGAGCCAATCAGTTGTTTTGTGACAAAGTATGGGTGGTATACAGAAGATAGCCCCATTTAGTAAAAGACCAAGACCATATTATGGCTAGAACTCAAATATTTTATTTATTAATTTCACCTTTATTTAACTAGGCAAGTCAGTTTAGAACAAATTCTTCTTTACAATGACGGCCTACCAAAAAGACCTCCTGCGGGGACTGGGGCTGGGATTAAAATAAATAAATAACATATAAATATAGGACAAAACACACATCACGACAAGAGAGACAACACATAAACAAAGATCCTAAGACAACAACATAGCAAGGCAGCAACACATGACAACACAGCATGGTAGCAACACAACATGACAACAACATGGTAGGACATGAAGGTCAGTCATTCTGGAAAATTGCTAGAACTTTGATAGTTTCTTCAAGTGCAGTCGCAAAAACCATCAAGCGCTATGATGAAACTGGCCCTCATGAGGACCGTCACAGGAATGGAAGACCCAGTGGTACCTCTGCTGCAGAGGATAAGTTCATTAGAGTTACCAGCCTCAGAAATTGCAGCCCAAATAAATGCTTCACGTAGTTCAGGTAACAAACACATCTCAACATCAACTGTTCAGAGGAAACTGCGTGAATCAGGTCTTCATGGTCGAATTGTTGCAAAGAAACCACTACTAAGGGACAACAATAATAAGAAGAGACTCGATTGGGCCAAGAAACACGAGCAATAGACATTAGACCGGTGGAAATCTGTCCTTGGGTCTGATGAGTCGAAATTTGAGATGTTTGGTTCCAACCGCCGTGTCTTTGTGAGACGCAGAGTAGTTGAACAGATGATCTCCACATTGTGTGCTTCCCACCGTGAAGCATGGAGGAGGAGGTGTGATGGTGCTTTGCTGGTGACACGATCAGTGATTTATTTAGAATTCAAGGCACACTTAACCAGCATCGCTACCACAGCATTCTGCAGCGATACGCCATCCCATCTGGGACTATCATTTGTTTTTCAACAGGACAATGATCCAACACACCTCCAGGCTGTGTAAGGGCTATTTGACCAATAAGGAGAGTGATGGAGTGCTGCATCAGATGACCTGGCCTCCACAATCACCCGACCTCAACCCAATTGAGATGGTTTGGGATGAGTTGGACCGCAGAGTGAAGGAAAAGCAGTCAACAAGTGCTCAGCATATGTGAGAACTCCTTCAAGCCTGTTGGGAAAGCATTCCAGGTGAAGCTGGTTGAGAGAATCTTCAAGAGTGTGCAAAGCTGTCATCAAGGCAACGGGTGGCTACTTTGAAGAATCTACCATCTAAAATATATTTTGATTTGTTTAAAACAGTTTTATGATTACTACATGATTCCATATGCGTTATTTCATAGTTTTGATGTCTTCACTATTATTCTACAATGTAGAAACCCTTGAATGAGTAGGTGTGTCCACACTTTTGACTGGTACTGTATATCGTAGTCTTTTCAATGTGTGTGACTGTCCTTGTCTATCAGTGTGTCAGTGTTTTGTTACTTGTCATGTTTTGTGTTTTGTTGTGGACCCCAGGAAGAGTATCTGCTGCCTCTTCAAAAGATAATGGAGATTCAAAATAAACAAACACTTAAACTCTCCCTGGGTTGTTCCTAGTGTAATAGTGTGTACTTTCTAGTGCAGTGGTATGTATTGTGTACTTGTATACTTTTTCATCCAGGACTAGTCTTAACCTGTGTCCAGGAAACCAGGCCCTAAAATAGAATTATTTCCAAGTGCAGAATGTAGTGTAGACTTAACTAAAGTGCAGTAGTGTAGTGTAGACTTAACTAAAGGGTGTTGGTGTAGACTGTAGAGTGTTACTGTGGAGATAAAAGTCTCAACAGCGTTAGCAGCCATCAAACTCTTTCTGTCTGCTTCAGTTCCCTTCTGACAGCTGGGTCGATTTCACCTAAAACACCATGCAGTGTACGTATGTGTGTGTCAGTCTCTCTACCCAGAGTGTGTGTGTGTTTAGCACGTTGAGCATTAGCAGTCTACCCCAGTGTGTGTGTGTGTGTGTTTGTGTGTTTGTGCCTTCTGTGCCCCAGATCTAGTTGTTATGTGCTCCTAGCAAGGTCAGGCAGAGTTGCATGACAAAGCTAGTTCCCTGATTCACTGTCTGGTCGCCTCCCAAATGGCACCCTGTGCCTGAGTTAGTGCACTACTTTGGTCAGGGCCCAAATGTGCCATTTGAGACACACACACTCTCTCTGTCTAACCCCCACAGTCACGGTGCAGACACACACACACACATACACACACACGCACTCCCTCCCATCACTAGTTGTATTTTTCCCATGGTAATTTCACTTCCTGCCTGGTTCACTATAGAAGACCTTCCTGTTTGTGGACATACTGTCAAAGGCTAGACACGTGTGTGCGTGTGTGTGCGTGTGTGTGTGTGTGTGTGTGTGTGTGTGTGTGTGTGTGTGTGTGTGTGTGTGTGTGTGTGTGTGTGTGTGTGTGTGTGTGTGTGTGTGTGTGTGTGTGTGTGTGTGTGTGTGTGTGTGTGTGTGTGTGTGTCAGAGGAGGCTGGTGATTGAAAAACTGAGGAGGATTGGAGACCTGCGGTATAGGCACGGAGACGACAAAGCGTGTTTCAAAAATCGTCAAAGAAAGATGATTTTAACCTACAACATTTCATAAATACACCTATAGTATAATAACATGGTGAATGGGAACGAGAGGGCTACTTACACAGTGCTGGTGAGGGATCACAGCCATGATTGAATGGGGGTGTGAGGCATGATTTGAGGTGTTCAGAGGCTTGACTTCAGTGCAGGACAGGGGTTGAGGTGTTCAGAGGCTTCAGTGGAGGACAGGGGTTGAGGTGTTCAGAGGCTTCAGTGGAGGACAGGGGTTGAGGTGTTCAGAGGCTTCAGTGGAGGACAGGGGTTGAGGTGTTCAGAGGCTTCAGTGGAGGACAGGGGTTGAGGTGTTCAGAGGCTTCAGTGGAGGACAGGGGAGGTGTTCAGAGGCTTCAGTGGAGGACAGGGGTTGAGGTGTTCAGAGGCTTCAGTGGAGGACAGGGGTTGAGGTGTTCAGAGGCTTCAGTGGAGGACAGGGGTTGAGGTGTTCAGAGGCTTCAGTGGAGGACAGGGGTTGAGGTGTTCAGAGGCTTCAGTGGAGGACAGGGGTTGAGGTGTTCAGAGGCTTCAGTGGAGGACAGGGGTTGAGGTGTTCAGAGGCTTCAGTGGAGGACAGGGGTTGAGGTGTTCAGAGGCTTCAGTGGAGGACAGGGGTTGAGGTGTTCAGAGGCTTCAGTGGAGGACAGGCTCATCATGGATGGATGGTGTTGGGGAAGAGCTCAACTGTTCCACTGAGGGCAGGACAGGATTTAACTGGGAAGAAGAAAAACAATAACACAACACAGTTAGACAAAAGAGCTAAGAATAATTTAGTCCAAATAAGGATTAAAATCACATTCATGTGTAATAATGTCATTGTGTGTTTGTGTATGTGATGGACTCTCCATACAGTAATGAGATAAAATTAATAGGGGTACACAGTGCTTAGAGAGGAATCATTCAATGCGCCAGTGGATGAGTGGGCACATTAAGATGTGGCTTCAGTTCATATCAGGAGCGAGTTGACACTGGTAGTGGAGTGGAGTGGTCATCCTCTCTTAATTCTTAGGGATATATTTTCAATTTTCGCCTAAATGACATACCCATATCTAACTGCCTTGAGCTCAGGCCCTGAAGCAAGGATATGCATATTCTTGGTACCATTTGAAACACTTTGAAGTTTGTGGAAATGTGAATTGAATGTAGGAGAATATAACGCAATACATCTGGTAGTAGAAAATATTAAAGAAAAAAACAACCGGTCTTTTTCTGCCACCATCTTTGAAATGCAAGAGAAGGGTCATAGTTGTAGCCATCACTCTGGTTGAAATTTTGATAGTGTCCACAAGATGGCATCAGTGTATGTGCAAAGTCAAATCTGTATACTTGGACTTGATTTAGCTTTCCACGTATTAGTAGCCATATTATAAGTTCAACATAACTGAATATCCTTATAATTTTTTGTCTAAAATGAAAAGGCATGCTGTCGTACAAGATATATGGCTTCTGGATACTCCCGTAAAGCCCAGCTCCTTGGCTATCTAGCTAGCTTTGTTTGACCCCGATTAGTGCTTATTTGACAAGGATACATTTGTTCAAGAGATGGCCGCCCGCGTCATCGGCGTGCCATGAAGGCGTCACTCTCTGACCAAATATGGTGTCCTATAGGATATACTACACCCCTAATGAAATAGTGAAGTATTGTTACCTTCTAGGATCTCTGTGGAATAGATACGAACGTGATTTGACTTGTTCAAACAACGTTTGGGGTGAGATTTACAGTTTAGTGGAAATACAGAATCGATTGTGCATGCTATATGGACCTTTTTAGGATATGAAAAAGGATTTTATCCAACAAAACGACACTTCATGTTATCTCTGGGACCCTTTGGATGATAAATCAGAGCAAGATTTCAGAATGTCAGTACACATTTCACCTTCAGAGGTGAATTTATCAAACCTATCGCGGTGAGAAAAGTGTTTTGTTGTTAGGAGCTCATCTCAAACAATAGCATGGCATTTTTCTGCAGTAATAGTTACTGACAATTGGACAGTGCAGTTACATTAACAAGAATGTAAGCTTTCAGCCGATATAAGACACTTCTATGTACCGACATTTGTTGATACTCTAAAATCTGCGATTCGCGGAATCAAGGCTAAGCGTCCCGCTTGCGGGACAACTTCCGGGGACACTGGAGGGCGCACAATTCAAATTAATAACCATAAATATTATAGATTTTAAACATTTATGTACAAATAAGTGTCTTATATCGGCTTAAAGCTTAAATTATTGTTGCCATCGTGGTGGAGAAAACTGCTCTCTGGTAGCTGGCTAGCTAGCAAGTAGCTACCTGCTACTGACATTAGCAGGGCAAATTGAAGTAAATGGCACTAACTTGACACAAAAATGAAGTTCTAAAACCAAGAAAACAATATATAGTCTACCTCCTCCGTCTACTGTATTTTAAACAAACTAGTTTGAATGGAATAATATCCTAAAAATGCTCAACTATCACTATTCACTATCTCAATATATCCAAATATGTCACCAAACTCACCAAGCTTCTAAATCACACATGGTAGTACTAGGTTCATTCTCTGAGCCTTGGATTGGATGAACAACATGTCAGTTCATACAGCAAAAGCTTTGATTGGTTGGAGGACGTCCTTCGGGAAGTTGTCATAATTACCATGTGCCTCCTAGGTTTTGTATTGAAGTCAATGTAGCTGGATGAGGGTGGAAAATAGCTGTCCTCCTGCTACACCATGGTGCTACCCTAGAGGGTGCTGTTCAGACTACTGTAGACCATTGCAAAACAGTGTTTTAATCAGGTATTTGGTGACGTAAATATATTTAGTATCGTTTTATCTAATATGGATAACTACACGTGTGTGTGCGTGTGGCTTCCGGGTTAAGCGGGCATTGTGTCAAGAAGCGGTGTGGCTTGGAGGGGTCGTGTTTGCCTCGTTAAAAATAAAGGTTACATTTAAATACATTTTAAAAATCGGAGGACGATCGGCTCTCGACCTTCGCCTCTCTCTAGTCTGTACGGGAGTTGCAGCAATGGGACAAGACTGTAACAACAACAAAAACCAATTACACAGATCCTATACACAATAGATTCAGACTTCAAACGCTTCTCATGAACACACATACACTCAGCCACACACACACACACACGTCTCGTCCTCTTCTTGCCCCTGCCTCAGTTGGAGGTGCGTTGGTGTGTATACATTCCTGTTCCATACAGAGACTAGGCCTACTGTACTTTGATTTTAAAATGAGTGACATCAGAGTGACAAAGGGGGAAACCTGCAGAAAGCAGAAATACTTGTTGTTCGGTTATAGAGTTCTGTACTGTGGTGAAAAATGACATGAGTAGTGGAGACAGACAGTATAAACTGGGTGCTGAATAAACAACAAGAACATACATATTCAACATAATCTCTCTGTTTGCTCCTGTTTAGAGCCCACACACACCATGCTCGTACACACACATACAGCAGCATCTATACCCAGACACAGTGTGTGTGTGTGTGTGTGTGTGTGTGTGTGTGTGTGTGTGTGTGTGTGTGTGTGTGTGTGTGTGTGTGTGTGTGTGTGTGTGTGTGTGTGTGTGTGTGTGTGTGTGTGTGTGTGCGTGTGTGTGTGCGTGCGTGTGCGTGCGTGCGTGCGTGCGCGTGCGTGCGTGTGTGTGTCTGTGTGTGTGATATGCCCCACACTGTAATAATACAGTACATGTTATCCTAATCTGTTCAACACACATTTGAATGGCAAGTGGATTAAAACACTGCCTGTCACGGTATAGAGCTAGACGCTCGTCACACACACACACACACACATTCCCTTGCAGACAGCGGAGTGAGAGAGAGAGAAAAGGGGAGAGAGAGAAAGGTGTGTGTGGGTTATCCAGTGTTTCTCCTGCCTGTGGTGAGAAGGTAGCAAGGCATGTTGTCTGGAGAGAGAGAGAGAGAGAGAGAGAGAGAGAGAGAGAGAGAGAGAGAGAGAGAGAGAGAGAGAGAGAGAGAGAGAGAGAGAGAGAGAGAGAGAGAGAGAGAGAGAGAGAGAGAGAGAGAGAGAGAGAGAGAGAGAGAGTTTATGTTGGCTCAATGTCACTCACACAACACTCTGCAATACTAGTAGGCTACAGTACAGTAGCCCGGTAAAAAGAAAAATCGAATCACTTTGGAACATTTTTCTGATGTAAGTGGTATATTTTCAGAACTCTATGTACACAACTCTAAACAGAAAACACTTGTCGTTCTCCCCGTCTTATGTTCAGAACCTTTGATTTATTGGGGTTTGACACGTTTTCCCGTGAAATACCATGAGAACATTTTGTTCAGTCACCAATACATCAGATATTGATAGGCCATGTAATCCAATAGCAAAAAATACACTATACACATTTCAAAACTGTTCTTTCTGAAGTGCTGAATAGGATTTTCTGTACAGTATTTGACTATACGACGTGCACCATTTAAAAAATACATTCATTTGTATCCAGCCAGAAGTACACAGAAGAATTCTATGACACTGTCGAATTGAGGCCCAGGGTGTTGGTGATAACCTGTAATGATAATATTACAATAGCCTCTACGCCTATCGGTGTTGAACACAAGCTAGATAGGCTTCTGGCAAATGCTTGGGCGTGACCATCCTCGGTTCTGTTGTCCCTTGTGTACTGCCTTTAGAGAAAGTGTCGCACGTACGCACACACACACACACACACACACACACACACACACACACACACACACACACACACACACACACACACACACACACACACACACACACACACACACACACACACACACACACACACACAATGGGTTTGAATAGGGAGAGGGTGAAGCTTTGTTTGGTTTGGCCAAATGTCTGCGGAAAGGGAGGGAAGGTGACAACACTGGCCTGGAGTGAGTGAGAGAGAGAGAGAGAGAGAGAGAGAGAGAGAGAGAGAGAGAGAGAGAGAGAGAGAGAGAGAGAGAGAGAGAGAGGAGAGAGAGAGAGAGAGAGAGAGAGAGAGAGAGAGAGAGAGAGAGAGAGAGAGAGAGAGAGAGAGAGAGAGAGAGAGAGAGAGAGAGAGAACAGGGCAGAGAGGCAGAGCGAGAGAGAGGGTGTGTATGATAGAGAGAAGAAAAGGACTGAGAGTGAGAGAGAGAGAGACTAAAAGCAACATTGAAATTCTCTCATTTGTACCAGCAGCAGCCTAGCTACCCCAGATAACAGATTCTGTTGCCGCCGGCGACCCATGGTGCATTGCATTCCACTCCTGGATGGATCAGAGGGTTAGTAGCTGATGAGGAGAGAGAGTGTTGCTCTGCCATCTACTGGTTGTCGTTGGAAGTGTATGAGCCTCCCATAGAGGTTGCCTAGTTTTAGGGTGATATTGAACAAAACATGATTGATTGATTTCTTTCCAGCATTGGCCCACCTCCGTATGTTCACACATCATGGTATATTACCCCAAGTGACAATACGGTATTTCATTATTACAATCAGATATCAAAACAAGCCAAATCTATTATCTTAGTATCAATTAATAAAGCTGCCTCTCTCTCTCTCTCTCTCTCTCTCTCTCTCTCTCTACCCCATCCCTCTCTATCCCTTCCCTCTCTACCCCTTACCTGCATCCATCTTTCTCTTATTCTCCCTTCTCTCTGTCTCCAGCTCTCTACACCCCTATTCACTCTCTACCCGCTTTCTCTTTCTCACTCCCCTTCACCCCCCCTCTCTCTCTATCTAGCCCTCTCTCTCTCTCTCTCTCTCTCTCTCTCTCTCTCTCTCTCTCTCTCTCTCTCTCTATCTATCTAGCCCTCTCTCTCTCTCTCTCTCTCTCTCTATCTAGCCCTCTCTCTCTCTAGCCCTCTCTCTCTCTCTCTCTCTCTCTCTCTCTCTCTCTCTCTCTCTCTCTCTCTCTCTCTCTAGCCCTCTCTATCTAGCCCTCTCCCTCTCTCTATCTAGCCCTCTCTCTCTCTATCTAGCCCTCTCTCTCTCTATCTAGCCCTCTCTCTCTCTCTCTCTCTCTCTCTCTCTCTCTCTCTCTCTCTCTCTCTCTCTCTCTCTCTCTCTCTCTCTCTCTCTCTCTCTCTCTCTCTCTCTCCTCTCTCTCTCTCTCTCTATCTAGCCCTCTCTCTCTCTCTCTCTCTCTCTCTCTCTCTCTAGCCCCATCTCTCTCTTCTCTCTATCTAGCCCCATCTCTCTCTTCTCTCTATCTAGCCCCCTCTCTCTCTCTCCCTCTAGCCCCATCTCTCGCTTCTCTCTATCTAGCCCTCTCTCTGTCTCTCTCTCTCTGAGAGGTTATGTAGGTTGGATCAATAGCTATTACCAGCACTGCTGCTGACATGTCATTCATTTCCACTGCAAGAGAGGCCTGATACTCCCTCTAGGGGTAGACACACACACGGGTGTGCACACACACACTACACCATGGTAGACAGGATTACTGCTGGTTAATTTTCCACACACATACACTCATTGTAGATTGGACTACTGCTGATACACAAGTACACACGTGTACTCGCATACACACACACACACACACACACACACACACACACACACACACACACACACACACACACACACACACACACACACACACACACACACACACACACACACACACACACACACACACACACACACACACAGAGAGAAATTCTATATGCAAATGCTTCCAGCTGCATGTGTAATCACTGTTGTAAAAGCAGCATGTATCGCATCTCTGTAGTGACACCCACACACACACACACACACACACACACACACACACACACACACACACACACACACACACACACACACACACACACACACACACACACACACACACACACACACACAAGCGCTCTCTCTCACACACACACATACACACACACACACATACACACACACACACACAAGCGCTCTCTCTCACACACACACACACAAGCTCTCTTGCACACATACACACACACACACACAGCTCTCGGTGTATGCGTCTATGGTTTATATGTATTCATTACGCATACTGTTTTGGAGCTGATTTCCATGTTAGTGAGGAGGTGAACCTGCGGTGATAGTCTGTCTGTTAGGGTGAGGAGGAGACAATAAAAGAGACGTGTAGGTCTGACATGGCCTTTAACACCTTCTAGCCACACACACACACACACACACACGCACGCACGCACGCACGCACGCACACACACACACACACACACACACACACACACACACACACACACACACACACCTGACCTGCCTACCAACACAATCAATGTCTTCAATGTCCATGGCCAAAGCTGTTACAAGATGGGTCCGGTAGCTCTGTTTGTTGACAGCCTGGCGCTAGCCTTTATCGCTTGAGGTAAAAGCCGTAAACAATGTATATGCTTTACACAGATGAGGAGCCCGAGAAAAGCTGAGAATACACAGAAAGAGGAGGAACGAGAGGGAGCCATAGGGAAAGCGAAAGGAAGGAGAGAGCGTAATGGCTCGACAGTATTTCAGTGAAGAGAAGAGAGGAGTGGAGGGAAGGAGAAGTGTGTCTATCTCTCCGTCCTTCTCCCCTTTTTCCATTTAAGCCTTCCATCAACCCCAAGTGAGATGCATGGTGACGGGAAGAGCTTTGTGTGTGTGTGTGTGTGTGTGTGTGTGTGTGTGTGTGTGTGTGTGTGTGTGTGTGTGTGTGTGTGTGTGTGTGTGTGTGTGTGTGTGTGTGTGTGTGTGTGTGTGTGTGTGTGTGTGTGTGTGTGTGCGCGTGGTGGCGGCAGCGAAAGGCTATGCATCTTTGGAATGTGCTGGCTTTGTGATAACCGGGGGAGAAAGGGATGGGGGGGTGGAGGGAGTGAGAGAAGGAGGGTTGGAGGGAGGGACGGGGGAACGACTGATTGGGGACTGTATAAATGGCCAACACCAACAAATAGCTTTGGCAGGGAAACCACTAGTTTGGCTGTGCCATTTATCTCAGAACCCAGAATCAAATCTTGTGTGCGTTTCTGTCCTGATGCTCTTGCAGATCGATGACGGAAAACATTTTTCTGACCATTTTCCCTCCCTCCCTCCCTCCCTCCCTCCCTCCCCCTCCCTCCCTCCCTCCCCCTCCCTCCCTCCCTCCCTCCCTCTCTCTCTCTCCAGGAGCAGACCCCAGGCATGGTCTCTCGTCTCCAGGACCCCTCAGTCCCCCGTCCAGCCCAGACCACCACCAACTACAACCTGCTGCTGAAGAGCCAGCTCATGAGGAAACACCTCCAACAGGTAGTGACTGAGGGAGGGATGAGGGGAGAGAGACAGAGACAAACAGGAAGAGAGAGAGAGAGAGGGAGGGATGAGGGGAGAGAGACAGAGACAAACAGGAAGAGAGAGAGGGAGCGAGGGAGGGATGAGGGGAGAGAGACAGAGACAAACAGGAAGAGAGAGAGAGAGAGGGAGGGATGAAGGGAGAGAGACAGAGACAACAGGAAGAGAGAGAGAGAGGGAGGGATGAGGGGAGAGAGAGACAGAGACAAACAGGAAGAGAGAGGGAGGGAGGGATGAGGGGAGAGAGACAGAGACAAACAGGAAGAGAGAGGGAGGGAGGGATGAGGGGAGAGAGACAGAGACAAACAGGAAGAGAGAGAGAGGGAGCGAGGAAGGGATGAGGGGAGAGAGAGACAGAGACAAACAGGAAGAGAGGGAGCGAGGGAGGGATGAGGGGAGAGAGAGAGAGAGAGAGAGAGAGAGACAAACAGGAAGAGAGAGAGAGAGGGAGGGAGGGATGAGGGGAGAGAGACGGAGGGATGAGGGGAGAGAGACAGAGGGAGGGGTGAGGGGAGAGAGAGAGAGAGAGAGATTGGGTTTTTGAAGAATGTGTGATCCATTGCAAGTTGTGGCCAGGGTCTCTGTGTAAGTAGCCTAGGTAACCCATAGACTGTGCCGTTTGTGTTCTCCAGGAGCAGAAGAGGCAGATGGAGCAGATGAACGGACCACAGATGGCTGAGTGTCAGCAGGGGCCACCGTTTACAGGTACAGTCAAACAGTGGTGAAAAAAGTACTCTTGTTGTCATTGAGTAAAAGTAAAGATACCTGAATAAAAAATGACTCAAGTAAAAATGAAAGTCACCCAGTAAAATACTACTTGAGTAAAAGTCAAAAAGTATTTGGTTTTAAAGTATGCTTGAGTATCATTAAGTAAATGTAATATACTACCTATGTGTCAAAAATAAAAGTATAATAATTTCAAATTCCTTCTGTTAAGCAAAAGGGGCTATCTTCTCCAAACTAAGTGTGTGTGTTTAGTGAGTCCGCCAGATCAGAGGCAGTAGGGATGACCAGGGATGTTCTATTGATAAGTGTGTGAATTGGATCATTTTCCGGTCCTGCTGAGCATTCAGGACAGTACTTTTAGGTGTCAGGGAAAATGTATGGATTCCAGTAACAATCTTGGCTTTCAATACCACCAGAACACAGGCAGCGTTCCAACTCAACATGAAATGAAATCAGAAGTATGGATGTTCTCATCCTTACTCTCTTCTCCAACCCTGTCTCCTCTCTCTAGGTGGTGGTCGGCCTCTCCCCCCAGATTGTGGTGGTGGCGGCGGAGGCTACCCCATGGGCGGTCCCCAACTATCCCTCGGAGGTCCGCTCCCTTCTGGGCCCGGCCGCCTCTCCCTTCCCCCTGGCCATCCAGGCCACCCCGGACCCCCAGGATCTCTCACCCAAGTGGGCCGCCCAATAGGAGGCTTCATGGGTGGGCCTCCAGGTTCCAAGCACTCCCTCTACCACCCTCCACAGGTAAGATAGACTTTGCGCATTGGCCCTGCATAGCAGAAACTTGTCTATCTCAAACAAGCCAGTAATTGTTGTGGTTTTGTATGTGTGTTTCCCTTGCACTCTCCTGACTTTCCTTGCTGTTGTCTACAGGTGGGTGAGTTTGTTGGTGCCGGTGGTATGCCAATGAGACAACCACAGTTACCGCACGGCATGATGGGAATGGGCGGTCTGGCTGGTCCTCCAAGGCCAGGGATGCAGCAGCAGGTGTCCAGGACAGGGATGACAATAGGGGGGTCAGGGCCCGGGACGGGGTTACCACCTGGTCACCCCCAGCACCCACAGCATCTACGCCAGGCTCTGCATCATGGTGGTGGAGGGGCGCCACTCCCACGAATGATGTTCACCGCCCAGCAAGCTCATCAACAACAACAACAACAACAACAGACTGCAATGTGGCCTCCGCAGCAACAGGGGGGGGTAGTGAACGCCCTGCAGCAGTGCATGCCTTGCGGTGACTCCCACATGGACCAGTCGGCCAATCACCAGCAGCCGCGTGGGCATGTTTTTCCTGGAGGGGGCGGGGCCTCAAACGGAAGTTGCAGTCAGAACCCTAACGCCCAGTTTACCCAGCAGGCATTGCGGTCGGGGATGCCCGGGGGCAGTGGCGGTGGGAACAATTTCGCCCCCCACCAAGGACCTCCGTCGTTACCCTCCAACCAGGGGGTCGGGGTGCCTTCCTTACCTAGCAGACTGATGCAGAAGCTGGGTGTCTCCGTGGCAGGGCAGCCCCTACCCTCCATGGTCCACCAGGGGCTCCAGGCCGGTATGCGACCCAGGGGACCCCTCTCTGCCCTGGCCGGGATGAAGCCCGGTCCTCTTGGTATGATCCACCCAGGCCACGGCATGGCCCCACCAAGCTACCCTGCCTCTGGGGCCGCCATCGCAAAACACCCGCATTCTCATCCACACCAGCATCAACACCCCCATGGGCCTGGATATGGACCAGGACAGGGGAACCCCGGACACAAACTACCCCCATATGAATACAGTCAGCAGGGGCAGAGCAATGGGGGGATGGGGGGTAGGCCGGGAGGAGGTGGAGGAGGAGGGGAGGTAGACTTTATTGACACTCTGGTGGGGTCCAATGAAGACTGGCTGAACAACCTGACTATGATAGACGAGTACCTGGAGCAGAACTCATAGGAGGGGGGTCAAAGGTGAGAGATTATAGTTCAGGGGTTAGGGGTCAGTTTGTTGACCTCTCAGCTGTATAGAAGTGATGTGGTTCTGGGGTGTGACAGGGAAAGGGTTTATTACAGGCTTATGAAGGTTTATAACAAGGTGTGTACCTTTCTAGAAGCTTCTACCTGAGTGGACGTTTTTGAATGAATGTGATTGGTTGTGTCGGAGTGATGCACTACAAAGCCAACCAATTCCCAGCCGTCCAACCCAAACTTCAAACTCCCACGATACCCAAAATGGTTCCACTCCCCCACAAGTCCGCTGTCCGATATCATCGGTTGCCATTTTGGAAAGAGGGAATGGCCCTAAACGGAACACAGGGAACATATGGATCCTCATAATGCTGGGAAACAGAAGCTGAAGCTTCTACCTCCAAAGAGCTAGCAGCAGAGTAGTAACCTCGCGTAGCGGGAGTAAAAGAGCGAGATGCTCCACATTCTGGTCCTGTCAAGAAAAACAGCCACCGACAGTACATTTTATCTTCTGCTGTTCGACCTATCCAGTAGATGTGAAGATGGAGTGTCGCCTCGTTAACGTCCTAAAGCGGAAGTCGCGTCACAGGCGTATTTATCTGGTTTTCGTCGGTCCGCTGAGGGTGGCAGAGTAGTGGAGTCCAAACATTTTCATTGGCTGTTTCTGTGTCTGTTACTCGGACAGTGGACTTAAGGAAGTTATTTGAAATCCTCTCCCCTGTAGGGATTTCTCCTAACAAAGGGGATAGGTGTATAAAACACACTGTGATTGGATGAAATCAATGTCCTCCAGCATGCAATTGGTCCAATGTTTTTCAGTGCAATGTTGTGGTCTGTACTAAATTGAATTTTGTTTCAAAGTATTTTGGTGTGATTTGGAAGCACAGCGAAAAAGAAAGATTCCAGATTAACCAATCCAATTAGCTCCTGCTCTCACATAATGTCTTTGAGCCAATGGAATATGAATATACAGGGAAAGACAGCCAATCGCCATTATTTCCATGGTAAATTGTCATCACTATTTTGATCGTGAACGGGGGAGTGTGGGGGCTTGTACATAGTAAACTATTTTGTAAAATATGTTTTTGGTAAACTGTATCATACACAAAAGAGAAGTACACATATTTATACTTCTTTTCTGCAGCTTAAGTCTACAGATTCCCTTTGTACATAAATTATCCCAAAATTATAAACAAACACACATAAATGCTGCAAAAAACATTGAAATTATAGTTCACAAAATAAAATCTGTTTTACACTAGAATAACCTTATTGTAATTTGTTTGAAATATGCAAGACAATACAATTAGTGTAGTTTTTTTCCCAGTAATACTGTGTATTACAATGTTATTACATATTTGTTATGTTTTTGACATAACTCGAGTCCTGGTACCCCGATTGCCAAGGCTTCTTTTGAAAGTGGATTTTGAACATTCAAAATACACACACCATTGCAAGATACTGTTCCACACACACACACACACCTACACACACACACACACACACACACACACACACACACACACACACACACACACACACACACACACACACACACACACACACACACACACACACACACACCCTCTCTCACTCTGGCAGTGCCCATACCTGTGAGGTCAAAGTTCATCATCTTGGTCCTTCTACTGTACTGTAATATCTTTGTTCACAGGCAATATATCCATAGACTTAGACATTGTCAACATTGCATAATCCAAAACAACAATATAACCTGTTTGATCTGTATTACCATATCACAAGGTAAAGAACACAGCCTAACTTAAAGTGGAAGCCACTATCATAGAATCACCACACTCTATAAAGATGCATTAGTCTAGAGTCACCTCTTCTCCTTGTCTCCTTTCCTTCATTCACACAGATTTGAAAGAAACGGACAGGTGGCAAATAGGCTTCCACATATCCGATGTCTATCCTTTCAGATTAATGCTGATAAAGGGGAGACTAGGAAAGGAAGCGTCTGTAAATGATTAGGATGCACCCCCATTACAGTTTCCCCTACCTTTTGGACCACACAGGCTGGTGGACAATGACTTATAAAAGCCATGAAAAGAGGTTAATCGACTATCTGTGATTTTTTTTTTTTTTTGTCTTGATATTTTTTGTTGTTGATTTAAAATAATAAACTGTATAAATGGGAGAGAAAAAAAATGTTGTCTGATGTTTTTATTCCACATGGGTCTTGCCCAGTCTCTTGTTCTGGTTTTCCTCTTGTTTTTGTTTTTTTGGAGGCTTCCCTTCTTTTTCATGCCCAAATTATTGCCTAGTTTAAATTACCATATCTAAACAACAGTCTTCCACTCCCTCTCCTTCTCCCTTTGTCCAACATGCATCACATTGACACCCATTCCACGTCCCATGATGTTAGTGAGTAGCAGCCTCAAGATGTCATTCTAATAAGAACGACACAAAGAACCCGCAGAACATTCTGGATTCCACACACAGAACACCCCCCCAAAAAAAAAAATTGTGTTACAACCTGAATTTAAAATGGATTAAATTGAGATTTTGTGTCGCCGATCTACATACTATGCCCCATAATGTCAAAGTGGAATTGTGTTTTTTGAAGAGTTTACAAATTCATTAAAAATGAAAAGCTGAAATGTCTTGAGTCAAGTGTTCAAACCTTTTGTTGTGGCAAGTCAAAATAAGTTCAGGGGTAAAAATGTGCTTAACAAATCACATAATAAGTTGCATGGACCAGTAATAGTGTTTAACATGATTTTTAAAAGACTACCCATCTTTGTACCCCACACATACAATTATCTGTAAGGCCCCTCGGTCGAGCAGTGAATTTCAAGCACAGATTCAACCATAAAGACCAGGGAGGTTTTCCAATGGTTCGCAAAGAAGGGCACCTATTGGTAGATCCGTTTTTTTAAAAGCATATTTTTGAATATACACTACCTGTCACATTCTGACCTTTATTTCCTTTGTTTTGTCATTATTTAGTATGGTCAGGGCGTGAGTTGGGGTGGGCAGTGTAACGGCGTTCGTCTGTTGAAGAAAGAGAGTCGGACCGAAATGCAGCGTGTTGGTTACTCATGACTTTAATGAAAGAAATGACGGTACATGAAATAACTGAAAGACGAAAACAACAAACGGAACGTGAAACTAATTACAGCCTATCTGGTGAACACTACACAAAGACAGGAACAATCACCCACGAAATACAAAGCGAAACCATGGCTCCCTAAATACGGTTCCCAATCAGAGACAACGATAAGCACCTGACTCTGATTGAGAATCGCCTCAGGCAACCAAGCCTAACAACACCCCTAATCAGCCGCGATCCCAACTAATACAAACCCCAATACGAAAACAACATATAAACCCATGTCACACCCTGGCCTACCCAAACATATAACAAAAACACAAATTACAATGACCAAAGCGTGACAGGCAATCTATGTTTGTTTTTCTATGATTTGGGTATTTCTATGTTTCGGCCAAGTATGGTTCTCAATCAGAGGCAGGTGTCATTAGTTGTCTCTGATTGAGAATCATACTTAGGTAGCCTGGGTTTCACTGTGTGTTTGTGGGTGTTTGTTTCCGTGTCTGTGTTTTTCACCACACGGTACTGGTTTGGGTTTTGTTCATTCCGCGTTTAATGTTTTTGTATTCAGTTGTTCATGTGTACATTTTCGTATTAAAAGAACCATGGACACTTACCACGCCGCATATTGGTCCTCCGATCCTTTTCGCCTCTCCTCTTTGGGAGAAGAGGAGGAAATCCCTTACAGAAACACCCACCAACCAAGGACCAAGCGGCGTGGAAAAAGACCAGCGATGACAGCAGCAGCAGCAACAACAGCGGCCAGCATCACAGGACTCCTGGACATGGGAGGAGATTTTGAATGGAGAGGGACCCTGGGCACAGGCTGGGGAAAGCAGAGCTGGAGGCAGCGATATGAGGAGGCAGCACGGCAGTGCGACAGGTACGAGAGGCAGCCCCCCCAAAAAATTGGGGGCGGCACACGAGGTGTGGGGCTAAGCCAGGTAGCAGACCTGAGCTCACTCCTCGTGCTTATTATAAGAAGCGCGTTACTGGTCAGGCTCCGTTTTATGCGATTAAGCGCACGGTGTCGCCAGTACGTGCCCATAGCTCGGTGCGCTATAGGGCAGCCCCCCCCCGAGAGTGTCATGCGAGTGTGGGCATCCAGCCAGGGCGTATGGTGCCTGCTCAGCATGTCTGGTCGCCGGTACGCCGTTTCGGGCCAGGGTATCCTGCGCCGGCTCTGCGTGCTGTGTCTCCGGGGCACTAGGAGGGTGCAGTGCGTCCTATGCCTGCGCTCCACTCGTGCCGGGCAAATGTGGGACTGGAGCCTAAGGGACAGGTGCGCGTAGTAAGCACTAGATCTCCCGTGCTTACCCACAGCCCGGTTCAACCTGTGCCTGCACTCTGGAGGGTCCGGGCTAGAGTAGTGATCCAGCCTCGGGTAGTGGTGCCAAAGCTGCGCACTAGAGCTCCAGTGCTCCCCCACAGCCCGGTCCTTCAGGTGCCTCCTCCTAACACCAGGCCTCCTGGAAGTCTCCCCAGCCTGGTGGGTCCTGTGGCAGCCCCACGCACCAGGCTGTCTCTCTGTTTCCTCCCTACAGGTGGTCCCGCCTGTCCGGCGCTGCCGGAGTCTCCCGCCTGTCCGAAGCACCTCAGCCCAGAGGCCCCTCAGCCCAGAGGCGCCGGAGCCCCTCAGCTCAGAGGCGCCGGAGCCCCTCAGCCCAGAGCCCCTCAGCCCAGAGGCGCCAGAGCCCCTCAGCCCAGAGCCCCTCAGCCCAGAGCCCCTCAGCCCAGAGCCCCTCAGCCCAGAGGTGCCAGAGCCCCTCAGCCTAGAGGATCCAGAGCTTCCGCCCCTCTGTCCCGAGCTGCCCCTCTGTCCAGTGGGGTCATTGAGAAGGGTTGCCATGGTTAGAAAACCACAGAGGCGGGCAATAAGGCGGACTAAGACGATGGTGAAGTGGGGTCCGCGTCCCGCGCCAGAGCCGCCACCCCGGACAGACGCCCACCCAGACCCTCCCCTATAGGTTAAGGTTTTGCGGCTGGAGTCCGCACCTTTGGGGGGGGTACTGTCACGTTCTGACCTTTATTTCCTTTCTTTTGTCATTATTTAGTATGGTCAGGGTGTGAGTTGGGGTGGACAGTCTGTTTGTTTTTCTATGATTTGGGTATTTCTATGTTTCGGCCTAGTATGGTTCTCAATCAGAGGCAGGTGTCATTAGTTGTCTCTGATTGAGAATCATACTTAGGTAGCCTGGGTTTCACTGTGTGTTTGTTTCCGTGTCTGTGTTTTTCACCACACGGTACTGTTTTGGGTTTCGTTCATTCCACGTTTATTGTTTTTGTATTCAGTTGTTCATGTGTACATGGACACTTACCACGCCGCATATTGATCCTCCGATCCTTTTCGCCTCTCCTCTTTGGAAGAAGAGGAGGCAATCCCTTACACTACCGTTCAAAAGTTTGTCCTTGTTTTTGAAAGAAAAGCTAAACATTTTGTCCATTAAAATAACATAAAATGTATCAGAAATACACTGTAGACATTGTTAATGTTGTAAATGACCATTGTAGCTGGAAACGGCTGATTTTTAAGGGAATATCTACATTGGCGTACAGAGGCCCATTATCAGCAACCATCACTCCTGTGTTCCAATGGCACATTGTGTTAGCTAATCCAAGCTTATAATTTTAAAAGGCTAATTGATCATTTGAAAACCCTTTTGCAATAAGGCACTAAAGCAATACTGCAAAAAATGTGGCAAGAAATTAACTTTTTATCCTGAATAGAAAAATAATACAAATCCAACACATCACAACATATTTTCAAACATGGTGGTGGCTGCATCATGTTATGAGTATGCTTGTCATCGTGTCATCGACAAGGACTAGGGAGTTTAATTTTTTTATTTTTTATAAACGAAATAGAGCTAATCACAGACAACATCCTACAGGTGAACTTGGATCTCTCTGCTTTCCAACAGACACTGAGACAAATTCACCTTTCAGCAGGACAATTACCTAAAATTCAAGGCCAAATATAACCTGGAGTTGCTTACCAAGATGACATTGAATGTTCCTAAGTGGCCTAGTTACAGTTTTGACTTACACGGGGTGTACAAAACATTAGGCTCACCTGCTCTTTTCAAGTGAAAGCTATGACCCCTTCTGATGTCAGCTGTTCAATCCACTTCAATAAGTGTAGATGAAAGGGAGGAAACAGTTTAAAGGAGGATTTTAAGCCTTGAGTTAATTGAGACATGGATTGTGTATATGTGCCATTCAGAGAGTGAATGGGCAAAACAAAATATTTAAGTATCCTTTGAATGGGGTATGGAAGTAGGTGCCAGGACCACCGGTTTCAGTGTGTCAAGAACTGCAACGCTGCTGGGTTTATCACGCTAAACAGTTTCATGTGTGTATCAAGAATGGTCCACCCCCCCCAAAGGACATTCAGCCAACTTGACACAACTGTGGGAAGCATTGAAGTCAACATGGACCGCAGTCGTGGATGAACAAGGAGCACAGGAGGGGACCAAGCATGCACCCCCGGGAGGCCCCCGTGCCAAGGAACAGATCTGACACTGCCCATCCCAACCACATGGGGGCGACCATCAGAATGTCCAGGATCCAGCTGCAGAGGGAGGTGTTCAGTCCCAGGGTTCCCAGCTTAGTGATAAGACTTGAAGGCACCGCGGTGTTGAATGCTGAGCTCCAGCCAACGAACAGCACCCTCACTTAGGTGCTCCTTGTGTCCAAATGGGAATGGGCAGTTTGGAGTGCAATAGAGACTGCACCATCCGTGGATCCGCTGGGGCGGCACACAAACTGTAGTGGGTCCAGGGCTTCTGGGACCATGGTGTAGATGCAAGCCATGACCAGCCCCCCAAAGCACTTCATGCCTACAGACTTGTGCTACGGGGCGGTAGTCATTTAGGCAGATTACCATGGCATTCTTTGGCACTATGGTGGTCTACTTCAAACATGCAGGCACTACAGACTCAGTCAGGGAGAGGCTGAAAACGCTTGCCAGTTGGTCAGCGCGTGCTCTGAGTACCCGCCCCCAGCAATCCGTCTGGCCCCACTCACATCGGCTGCGGCGAGCGTGACCACACATTTGTCCGGAACAGCCGGTACTCTCATGCAAGGCCCAGTGCCGCCTGCCCTGAAGTGAGTGTGTGTGTGTTTGTTTCAGTCTCTCTATCGCTGTGTGTGTGTGTGTGTGTGTGTGTGTGTGTGTGTGTGTGTGTGTGTGTGTGTGTGTGTGTGTGTGTGTGTGTGTGTGTGTGTGTGTGTGTGTGTGTGTGTGTGTGTGTGTGTGTGTGTGTGTGTGTGTGTGTGTGTGTGTGTGTGTGTGTGTGTGTGTGTGTTTTTTAGCAACCCCATTCAGTTCATAGAGATCAAGCTAACTGACATGCATCTATTTGGTTGCTTCATGGTTGCCTCCACCATTCATGGATAAAAACCTCACAGGAAATGTGAAACGTATTTCTGGTTTGTGTGTCTGTGTTACAAAGTGCAGCTGTAACCGTTCACATGTGAATACAAAACCTCACTGGAAATGCTGATGGAAGTAGGTATACAGCATCAGCCTATCTACAGCAACACCCTGGCATTTATATATCTAAAGCGTATCAGTTCTGTTTTTCTACACTTGTCACTGGTGTGTGTGTGTGTGTGTGTGTGTGTGTGTGTGTGTGTGTGTGTGTGTGTGTGTGTGTGTGTGTGTGTGTGTGTGTGTGTGTGTGTGTGTGTGTGTGTGTGTGTGTGTGTGTGTGTGTGTGTGTGTGTGTGTGTGTGTGTGTGTGTTCAGTTATAGACCATACAGGCACCTGGTTGAGATTCCACCATCTTAGGACCGTTTGTCTAAGTCTGCAGATGTAGCCTTTATTAGGCTAACCCAGCGGGCAAAACTGGTTGAAATGACATCATAATGCATATAAAACTAGTTATAATGATGCCAGTTCTGCCTATCAACCAGTTCTGCCTATTTTGCCCGCTGTTAAAAATCCCTTTCTGACTAGGGGCTGGAGTTTTCCATTGGTCAGGAAAAACTCCTGGCTGTAACTATGTTCTGTGGTGAAGTTTCACCTAGGTAGATATTTAAGGTCAGCTTCCCCTCAAAACTGACCCAATATCAGCATCTAAGGGCAACTTCACCCTACTCTCTTTTATATAATTAGGTCCAGGGGTGTTTTCTGACCATACCAGAATCAACTCCTGGCCTTACTATGACATTTACCATACAAACCTATGAATATATACTATGCCTACTGAACACAAACACATTACAATACATAGGTCTTCTCTTTTGGGTCAATACTCCTTCCTGATTATTTTGGGAGTCATGGGAGCTGCCAAGACAAAAATATAATATGTTCCCTGATAAACTGCCAAAGGCTTTTTGCCCTGCCTGGTTTCCCAGTCTCTCAGGAAATCCAATGTATTTCATGCAACTGGACACAGTTTTGGGCACAGAATAGCAGAATAGCCGTCGTCCTCTTGATCCCTGGTGTCGACAGCTTGTCTGTGTCTCAATAGTTTTAACTAGCTTCCTTTCCCGTTTCCATAGATTCCTTTCCTTGTGTCTTCATAATGGTTCAGGTTCATGATGGTTCAGGACATGACAGGACAGGTGAAAACAGTGTGGATGAAACCAGTCCTTTTAATAATCACTGAAAATAAAAGAAGATGAGACAACCAAACCGAGCCATTTTATAGTATAGTGACATAACCCATGTTTCAAGCAGCAGCACAAGCAGGAGCAGAAGCAGTGCCGGTTGGCTTCCTTCTTATGGCTGAGATCCCGTTAACGGGATCGATATGACGACAGCCAGTGAAAGTGCAGGGCACCAAATTCAAACAACAGATATCTCATAATTAAAAGTCCTCAAACATGCAAGTATTTTACACCATTTTAAAGATACACTTCTTATTAATCCCACCACAGTGTCCGATTTCAAAAAGGCTTTACAACAAAAGCATATCATGCGATTATGTTAGGTGAGTACCAAGTCACAGAAAAACACAGCCATTTTTCCAGCCAAAGAGAGGAGTCACAAAAAGCACAAATAAAGTTAAAATGAATCATTAACCTTTGATGATCTTCATCAGATGACACTCATGGGACTTGTTCGATAAAGTTCCTATTTATATCCAAAAAACTCAGTAGTTCCAAAACATCCAGTGATTTTGCCACACCAATTTACAGAAATACTCATAATAAACATTGCTAATAGATACAACTGTTATGCATGGAACTTTAGATAAAGTTTTCCTTAATGCAACCGCTGTGTCAGATTTCAAGAAAGCTTTACCGAAAAAGCACACCATGCAATAATCTGAGTACAGCGCTCAGAGACCAAAACAGCCAAACAGATATCCGCCATGTTGTGTGGTCAACAGAAGTCAGAAATAGCATTATAAATATTCACTTACCTTTGATGATCTTCATCACAATGCACTCCCAGGAATCCCAGTTCCACAATACATGTTTTATTTGTTCGATGAAGTTAATCATTTATGTCCAAATACCTCCTTTTTGTTAGCGCGTTCAGCCCAGTAATCCAAATTCATGACGTGCGAGCAGATGAGCAGACGAAAAGTCAAAAAGTTCCGTTACAGTCCGTAAAAACATGTCAAACGAAGTATAGAATCAATCTTTAGGATGTTTTTGACATAAATCTTCAATAATGTTCCAACCGGAGAATTCCTTTGTCTGTAGAAATGCAATGGAAAGCAAGCTAACTTTCACATGAACGCGCGTGATCAGCTCATGGCACTCAGTCAGACCTCTGACTCATTCCTTTGTCATTCCCCCCTCCTTCACAGTAGAAGCATCAAACAAGGTTCTAAAGACTGTTGACATCTAGTGGAAGCCTTATGAAGTGCAATATGACCAATAATGTTACGGAGTCCAGTTGATAGGTAATCGACTAGCCGGACTGTTCCCCGGACTCCAGTGGTAGGGATTTGTACAATGCACAAACAAGGCTATTGAACCTGACATTGGTGTCTGTCTTTATTCCTTTATCTAGCATATCATACTGAAACATGGTATCGGAAAAGTGGCTCGGAAAACACATGTTTGTTATTTTTGTAGCTAAGAACAGTATAGGCGCAGTTACGTTTCATATGCGAACACACGCCGTTTCCTACTCACATCACTGATCAACTCGTTCTTAGCTGGCTAGCTAGCATCACTACCTACGTCGATGACTGAAGGCAAAGAAATCTCATATTCCATTGCTATGGCAGCGAACATTCCTCCACCAAATCTCATGGTTCTCACAGGGGACTGGAATACTAATTGGGACAACTTCAGGGATGAATTCGAGGACTATGCGCTGGCGACCGGTCTACATGAGAAACCCAACGAGGTATAAGCTGCAACTCTGAGGAGTTTAATGGGCAGCGAATGCAGGCATATCTACCGGCACAATCTCACCCTCACAGCACGACAACAGTGAAGCAAAGGCTATATTGGATGCATTGGAGAATTACTTCAAACCCGCCAGAAACGTAATTTATGAGCGGTTCGTTTTCGGAAGCTGTAAACAGGAAGAGGGTGAGTCAGTACACAACTTTGTAACCCGTTTGAGAGAGAAATCAGCTACTTGTGAATACGGGGAATTGAAAGATGAATCGATTCGTGACAAAATAGTGCTGGGAATCGCAAATGAGGATACACGCCGGCGTCTACTGAGAGAGGGAGACTTAACATTAGTAACTGCCATCGAAATGTGCCGCACTGCTGAAGTCACTGGCATGAGAATGAGAGCAATGGAAATCGAAACCCCACGCTCCGACGTTGATACCGTTCACACTGTTGCTAGGTAGACATTCAGACTAAACCAATCGAGGCAGATCAATTCACCACGAACGGTGAACACAGAGAGCCCCGTAGCATGTAAATACTGTGGGAATACACACACACGTGGCAAAGAGCACTGCCCTGCCTACGGAAAACCATGCAGAGCTTGTGGAACTAATAATCATTTTGCAAAAGTGTGTCTCAAAAGCAAAAGAATGGTGAGTGAGGGCAAGATTCACTGTGTTGATGATGTCACTCAATGTTCAGAGCTGAAAAGTGAAAGTGACATTTACATGCATGAATCAATTGGGGCTGTACACTCAAGAGGGAAGAAATGGTTTGTGACACTACGATTACACAACAAGCAACAACAATGTCAACTGGATTCTGGTGCTACATGCAACATAATGAGCTACAAAGACAAAATTAATCTGGCACCTGACACACATCTATTGCCCAGCGATACTAGACTAAAGCTCTACTCAGGAGAGCTAATGAGCTCTATGGGCACCTTTGAGACCGAATGTGTTATTCGGGGACGCAAACACAAGCTGGAGTTTGAGATTGTAAAAACCAGTCAAGATCCTCTCCTCTCGGGCTCTACATGCGAACGCCTGGGACTGATGCAGTTCACTGTACCAAATGACCTGCACATTGTGGATCATGTCCAGCATGGACCCCTGTCCAAACAACAACGACTCAGCAGATATGACGATATATTCAACATGCCCGTTGAATCAGTGCCTGGGGAGGTACACTTTGAAGTGGATGAGAGCATCACTCCAGTCCAGTGTGCTCCTCACAATGTGCCCATTGCAATGAAAGTGGCTGTGACGGCCCAGCTGGACAAGTATGAGGCCGATGGCCACATGACATCTGTGACTGAACCAACTGACTGGATCAGCAATATGGTCATAGTGAAAAAAACAGAGAAGCTGGTTTTTGGTATCTGAACCAAGCACTGAAACGATCCCACTACATCATGCCGACACTAGAGGATGTCCTCTATAAGCTTCCCAAGGCCAGGATTTTCACCTTGGTGGATGCCCGAGATGCATTCCTTCAATGCAAGCTGGATGAAGAAAGCAGCCTCATGACTACCTTCTGGACCCCCTGGGGTCGGAAACGCTGGCTCAAGCTCCCGTTTGGTGTCTCAGTGGTGCCTGAGATATACCAACGTAAGCAGCACGAGTTACTGGCTGGGCTCAAGGGCATTGAACCCATCGCAGATGATGTCCTGATCGTAGGCTGTGGTGACACAGACGAAGAAGCAGTACGCGACCACGATGTGAAGCTCCTGGCACTGATGGAGCGCTGCCGATCAGTTAAGCTTCGCCTTGGCCTGAAGAAGCTGCAGTTCAAGGTGAAAGACGTCCACTTCCATGGCCACATTCTCTCTGCAAAAGGCCTGAAGCCGGACCCAGACAAGGTCAGAGCGATCCTCGACATGCCAAACCCATCTGATGCAAAAGGAGTACAGCGTCTCATTGGCTTTGCAAACTATCTTGCAAAGTTCGTGCCACACCTATCAGCAGTCTGTGAGCCTCTGCGCCGGTTGCTGGACAAAGACACACCATGGCACTGGCTACCCAAGCACGAGGCCGCAGTGCAGGAGATGAAATCTCTGGCTTCATCCATGCCAGTGTTGCGCTACTACGACGTCATGAAGCCTGTCACAATCCAGAGCGACTCCAGCCAAAGGGGACTTGGATGCTGCCTTATGCAGGAAGGCCAGCCCGTTGCGTTTGCCTCGAGAGCGCTCACCCCCACCGAACAAAACTATGCACAAATTGAGAAAGAGTGCCTCAGCATCGTCTTCTCCTGCCAGCGATTCCATCACTACTTATATGGGCGAGACCTGGTCATCGCTGAAACTGACCACAAACCACTCATTGCCATATTCAGTAAACCTCTCCTCAACGCACCCAAGAGGCTTCAAAGCATGCTCCTGACTGCAAAACTACAGCCTGAAGGTAATTTACAAGCCAGGACCAGAGATGTACATCAGCGACACACTGAGCAGGGCAACAACACAATGTACAGGCAGAGGCACTGTCTATCAGCGGCAGGCCATCTGTTCGCTACAGCAGGAACAACAAGATGTTCAACAGATCAATCAGGCAGACTACTTAAACGTCACAGATCACCGCCTAGCCCAGATAAGGCAACACACTGACAAGGACGAATGCCCACAGTCACTGAAGTCCATGGCTCTCGCAGGTTGGCCATACCTGAAAGAGGAGACACCTTTCACAGTGAGAGAATACTGGACCTTTCGAGATGAGATCAGCGTGCAAAATGGCGTCTTGTTCAGAGGTCAGAAGGTCATTATTCCCAAATCACTACGTCCGCATACACTCCAGTCATGTTGGAGGTGATGCATGCTACCGCCAGGCTCGTGAAACATTATACTGGCCAAACATGCAAGCAGAAATGAAAGACTTTGTCAGCAACTGTACCACATGCAACGAGTATGCTCATGAACAGCAAAAGGAAACCATGATGTCACACGAACTGCCCACAAGGGCCTGGCAAATCGTCAGCATGGACTTAATCAGCCACAGACAAAAGGACTATCTTCTCATCGTTGATCACTACTCTGACTTTTGGGAAATTGAACTGCTCCCTGACTTGTCTGCAAGGCGCAGTTTGCAAGGCAAGGTCAGCCTGATAAGGTAATCACGGACAATGGCCCACAATTCACTGCACAGTTCAAGTGTTTCGCCTCAGAATGGGAGTTTGACCATGTGACCTTCTCTCCAAGACACCCAAAAGCAAATGGCAAGGCAGAATCAGCTGTCAAGATTGCAAAAAACCTGTTAAGCAGGGCCTTGCGCGACAGCAACGACCCATGGAAAGCGATCTTACAGTGGAGGAACACACCCACCGAAAACATGGACAGCAGCCCAGCACAACGCCTTCTGTCCAGACGTCTGAAGACTACCATCCCCGTAGCTAACAAGCTACTTGAGCCCTGCGTCATGGTTGGCGTCACAGAAAGCAGCTCGCTAAGTGCTTCTACGACCGGACTGCTCGAGACCTACCAGAGCTGGACGTGGGTGAAACGATAAGGATGAAACCGCTGCCGGGAGACCACACAGGACTTTGGAGGCTGGGCACATGCCTGCAGAGAGTTGCACCACGTTCTTACCTGGTGTATGTTGGTGGCTCCCTCTATCGTCGCAATCGGGTGAATCTACGTGTAGCAGAGCAGACAAACCAGAACACGCCATACACTCACCTAGATGAGCTGGATCATAGTCCAGGCCTAAGGGTAAGGGGTGCAGAATTGAGACATGGGCCAACTGAAGGTGAGGCTTCTACCCCACCAAGCTCTCCAGCTCGTGCCCCTAATCCTACCCCTGTCAGAGCCAATACTTACTCACGGGTGGGTCGGCTGTGCAAGCCACCGGACAGGCTTACTCTGTAAGCAAGGGACTGTTAACTTGCCCTCGGTTAATTAAAATCTATATTTTTTCTTAAATAATTAAATTGAAATTAAAAAAGGAAGATGACAACTGAAGTAAAAAAGAATATGTAAATGCTTTTTCTATTGTTATGATCTAACTGTTAAGAACTTAATGTTATTGTCATGCTGGTGAATGAGGACCCAAAAGCGACTTGGCGAAAACAGAGTATTTAATCCAGAATAAACTTTACAAAACAAAAAGCATAATACTACACGTAAAGACGAGAACAGACTGGAGACTTGATCGAGAACTGCAGGTTGCCTCGGGAAGGCACTTGAACCTAGCAGACTCAGACACCTGCTCACCACGCAGCATCTGAGGGAAACACGACACGACAGGGCAAAACATAGACACAGCACGGTGAATTATAAATGAGGATCCGACAGGGCAGGTACGGGAAACAAGGAGAGAAATAGGGACTCTAATCAGGGAAAAGGATCGGGAACAGGTGTGGGAAGACTAAATGATGATTAGGGGAATAGGAACAGCTGGGAGCAGGAACGGAACGATAGAGAGAAGAGAGAGCGAGAGAGTGAGAGAGGGAGGGGGAGAGAGAGGGCTAGAAAGAGGGAAAGAACCTAATAAGACCAGCAGAGGGAAACGAATAGAATGGGAAGCACAGGGACAAGACATGATAATAAATGACAAAACATGACAGTACCCCCCCACTCACCGAGCGCCTCCTGGCGCACTCGAGGAGGAATCCTGGCGGCAACGGAGGAAATCATCAATGAGTGAACGGTCCAGCACGTCCCGAGACGGAACCCAACTCCTCTCCTCAGGACCGTAACCCTCCCAATCCACTAAGTATTGGTGACCCCGTCCCCGAGAACGCATGTCCATGATCTTATGTACCTTGTAAATAGGTGCGCTCTCGACAAGGACGGGAGGGGGAGGGAAGACGAACGGGGTGCGAAGAAAGGGCTTAACACAGGAGACATGGAAGACAGGATGGACGCGACGAAGATGTCGCGGAAGAAGCAGTCGCACAGCGACAGGATTGACGACCTGGGAGACACGGAACGGACCAATGAACCGCGGAGTCAACTTACGAGAAGCTGTCGTAAGAGGAAGGTTGCGAGTGGAAAGCCACACTCTCTGGCCGCAACAATACCTAGGACTCTTAATCCTGCGTTTATTGGCGGCTCTCACAGTCTGTGCCCTGTAGCGGCAAAGTGCAGACCTCACCCTCCTCCAGGTGCGCTCACAACGTTGGACAAACGCTTGAGCGGAGGGAACGCTGGACTCGGCAAGCTGGGAAGAGAATAGAGGAGGCTGGTAACCCAGACTACTCTGAAACGGAGATAACCCGGTAGCAGACGAAGGAAGCGAGTTGTGAGCGTATTCTGCCCAGGGGAGCTGTTCTGCCCAAGACGCAGGGTTTCTGAAAGAAAGGCTGCGTAGTATGCGACCAATCGTCTGATTGGCCCTCTCTGCTTGACCGTTAGACTGGGGATGAAACCCGGAAGAGAGACTGACGGACGCACCAATCAAACGACAGAACTCCCTCCAAAATTGTGACGTGAATTGCGGGCCTCTGTCTGAAACGGCGTCTAACGGGAGGCCATGAATTCTAAACACATTCTCGATAATGATTTGTGCCGTCTCCTTAGCGGAAGGAAGTTTAGCGAGGGGAATGAAATGTGCCGCCTTAGAGAACCTATCGACAACCGTAAGAATCACAGTCTTCCCGCAGACAAAGGCAGACCGGTAATGAAGTCTAGGGCGATGTGAGACCATGGTCGAGAAGGAATGGGGAGCGGTCTGAGACGACCGGCAGGAGGAGAGTTACCCGACTTAGTCTGCGCGCAGTCCGAACAAGCAGCCACGAAACGGCGCGTGTCACGCTCCTGAGTCGGCCACCAAAATCGCTGGCGAATAGACGCAAGAGTGCCTCGAACACCGGGATGACCAGCTAACTTGGCAGAGTGAGCCCACTGAAGAACAGCCAGACGAGTGGAAACAGGAACGAAAAGGAGGTTACTAGGACAAGCGCGCGGCGACGCAGTGTGCGTGAGTGCTTGCTTAACCTGTCTTTCAATTCCCCAGACTGTCAACCCGACAACACGCCCATAAGGAAGAATCCCCTCGGGAACAGTAGAAGCCACAGAAGAACTAAACAGACGGGATAAGGCATCAGGCTTGGTGTTCTTGCTACCCGGACGGTAAGAAATCACAAACTCGAAACGAGCGAAAAACAACGCCCAACGAGCTTGACGGGCATTAAGTCGTTTGGCAGAACGGATGTACTCAAGGTTCTTATGGTCTGTCCAAACGACAAAAGGAACGGTCGCCCTCCAACCACTGTCGCCATTCGCCTAGGGCTAAGCGGATGGCGAGCAGTTCACGGTTACCCACATCATAGTTGCGCTCAGATGGCGACAGGCGATGAGAAAAATAAGCGCAAGGATGAACCTTATCGTCAGACTGGAAGCGCTGGGATAGAATGGCTCCCACGCCTACCTCTGAAGCGTCAACCTCGACAATGAATTGTCTAGTGACGTCAGGAGTAACGAGGATAGGAGCGGACGTAAAACGTTCTTTTAGAAGATCAAAAGCTCCCTGGGCGGAACCGGACCACTTAAAACACGTCTTGACAGAAGTAAGAGCTGTGAGAGGGGCAGCAACTTGACCGAAATTACGAATGAAACGCCGATAGAAATTAGCGAAACCTAAAAGCGCTGCAACTCGACACGTGACCTTGGAACGGGCCAATCACTGACAGCTTGGACCTTAGCGGAATCCATCTGAATGCCTTCAGCGGAAATAACGGAACCGAGAAAAGTAACGGAGGAGACATGAAAAGAACACTTCTCAGCCTTTACGTAGAGACAATTCTCTAAAAGGCGCTGTAGGACACGTCGAACGTGCTGAACATGAATCTCGAGTGACGGTGAAAAAATCAGGATATCGTCAAGATAGACAAAAACAAAGATGTTCAGCATGTCTCTCAGAACATCATTAACTAATGCCTGAAAAACAGCTGGCGCATTGGCGAGACCAAACGGCAGAACCCGGTACTCAAAATGCCCTAACGGAGTGTTAAACGCCGTTTTCCACTCGTCCCCCTCTCTGATGCGCACGAGATGGTAAGCGTTACGAAGGTCCAACTTAGTAAAGCACCTGGCTCCCTGCAGAATCTCGAAGGCTGATGACATAAGGGGAAGCGGATAACGATTCTTAACCGTTATGTCATTCAGCCCTCGATAATCCACGCAGGGGCGCAGAGTACCGTCCTTCTTCTTAACAAAAAAGAACCCCGCCCCGGCCGGAGAGGAAGAAGGCACTATGGTACCGGCGTCAAGAGACACAGATAAATAATCCTCGAGAGCCTTACGTTCGGAAGCCGACAGAGAGTATAGTCTACCCCGAGGAGGAGTGGTCCCCGGAAGGAGATCAATACTACAATCATACGACCGGTGAGGAGGAAGGGAGTTGGCTCGGGACCGACTGAAGACCGTGCGCAGATCATGATATTCCTCCGGCACTCCTGTCAAATCGCCAGGTTCCTCCTGAGAAGTGGGGACAGAAGAAATGGGAGGGATGGCAGACATTAAGCACTTCACATGACAAGATACGTTCCAGGATAGGATAGAATTACAAGACCAATTAATAGAAGGATTATGACATACTAGCCAGGGATGACCCAAAACAACAGGTGTGAAAGGTGAACGAAAAATCAAAAAAGAAATAGTCTCACTGTGGTTACCAGATACTGTGAGAGTTAAAGGTAGTGTCTCAAATCTGATACTGGGAAGATGACTACCATCTAAGGCAAACATGGGCGTAGGCTTGTCTAACTGTCTGAAAGGAATGTTATGTTTCCGAACCCATGCTTCGTCCATGAAACAACCCTCAGCCCCAGAGTCAATCAAGGCACTGCATGTAGCACCCGAACCGGTCCAGCGTAGATGGACCGACATAGTAGTACAAGATCTAGATGAAGAGACCTGAGTAGTAGCGCTCACCAGTAGCCCTCCGCTTACTGATGGGCTCTGGCCTCTTACTGGACATGAATTAACAAAATGTCCATCAAATCCGCAATAGAGGCACAGGCGGTTGGTGATCCTCCGTTCCCTCTCCTTAGTCGAGATGCGAATCCTCCCAGCTGCATGGGCTCAGTCTCAGAGCCAGAGGAGGGAGATGGTTGCGATGCGGAGCAGGGAAACACCGTTGATGCGAGCTCTCTTCCACGAGCCTGGTGACGAAGATCTACCCGTCGTTCTATGCGGATGGCGAGAGCAATCAAAGAGTCCACACTGGAAGGAACCTCCCGAGAGAGAATCTCATCTTTGACCACTGTGTGGAGTCCCTCCAGAAAACGAGCGAGCAGCGCCGGCTCGTTCCAGTCACTAGAGGCAGCAAGAGTACGAAACTCTATAGAGTAATCCGTTATGGATCGATCACCTTGGCATAGGGAAGCCAGGACCCTAGAAGCCTCCCCACCAAAAACTGAACGGTCAAAAACCCGAGTCATCTCCTCTTTAAAGTTCTGGTAATTGTTAGAACAATCAGCCCTTGCCTCCCAGATAGCTGTGCCCCACTCTCGGGCCCGGCCAGTAAGGAGTGAAATGACGTAAGCAACCCGAGCTCTCTCTCTAGAGTATGTGTTGGGTTGGAGAGAGAACACAATCTCACACTGGGTGAGAAAGGAGCGGCACTCAGTGGGCTGCCCGGAGTAGCAAGGTGGGTTATTAACCCTAGGTTCTGGAGGCTCGGCAGGCCAGGAAGTAACAGGTGGCACGAGACGAAGACTCTGGAACTGTCCAGAGAGGTCGGAAACCTGAGCGGCCAGGCTCTCCACGGCATGGCGAGCAGCAGACAATTCCTGCTCGTGTCTGCCGAGCATGGCTCCTTGGATCTCGACGGCAGTGTTACGAGCGTCTGTAGTCGCTGGGTCCATTCCTCGGTCGGATCCTTCTGTCATGCTGGTGAATGAGGACCCAAAAGCGACTTGGCGAAAACAGAGTATTTAATCCAGAATAAACTTTACAAAACAAAAAGCATAATACTACACGTAAAGACGAGAACAGACTGGAGACTTGATCGAGAACTGCAGGTTGCCTCGGGAAGGCACTTGAACCTAGCAGACTCAGACACCTGCTCACCACGCAGCATCTGAGGGAAACACGACACGACAGGGCAAAACATAGACACAGCACGGTGAATTATAAATGAGGATCCGACAGGGCAGGTACGGGAAACAAGGAGAG